>NC_135170.1:6650032-6950032 GCF_041146795.1 Maylandia zebra
CTGTTCTAAGAATCCTTCAGACACAGTAATGCCAAAAAATAGTTTTTTCTGCCAGAAAATGTGTAAAGATTGCTAGCTTGTTCGTTTCTCAAAAAGTGTTCATGGGAGTGTAAAATTTTCAAATGTAGTTTTCAATAAAGTTTTTTTAATCCACTCTAAAAAAAATAAATACTCAAGCATTTGCATCGTGGTTTTATGAACAAAAAGTGATTGAAGTAAAGAAATTGAAGTTTAAAACAAAATACACTCATTACAAATTTAGCTGATTAAATACAACAAGAGGGTTTTTTTAACAGAACTTTATTGAACAAGTGAACACACAAAGTGAAAGGTCATTTGAAAAAGACATTTTTCAGCAGTAAACCATAACAGGATATCTCAAATCATAGCAGCACAAACGCTAATTTTACCTGCACAAATCTGCACAAACGTAGCACTAAAAAAGTAGACCATTTTGGTTTGTTTTGGAGCAGTCTGGGGGGGATGGTGACCTTTGAATGACCTATAAAATAAAGTTTAATATCTCGGAAACCGTAGCAGCACAAACGCTAATTTTACCTGCACAAATCAGCACAAACGTAGCACTAAAAAAGTAGACCATTTTGGTTTGTTTTGGAGCAGTCTGGGGGGATGGTGACCTTTGAATGACCTATAAAATAATGTTTAATAACTCAAAAACCGTAGCAGCACAAACGATAATTTTACCTGCACAAATCTGCACAAACGTAGCACTAACCGCTCCGCCTATTTGCCTTTACGTTTCAAGTGGGTGGGGGGTCAGCTTCACTCTGCTCAGTTAGCCTGACATCTACACTGGATGGCCAGGAAGCGTTCACGATGCCAGGGATCTCAAGAATTCTGAGATATACACAATGGCAGAGAGAGGGGAGCTATTTCCACCAGTCAGTATCTTTGAACACAGTGAATTGTAATTAAAATTGTTTTACCATTCTTCCTTGTTGATGTATGTCACCTTGTATTCACATAATCTTAGGTTACAGAAGAAATCATGGGTGTTGAAGTTCCAGTCATGCTGCTCGGTGACCCTGCATATCCCCTGCGAAGCTGGCTGCTGAAGGGATATGCAGATACAGAAACCCTAACTGAAGAACAACAATACTTCAACCAGAGACACAGCAGAGCCAGGATGACAGTGGAGTTTGTATTTGGTCGACTTAAGGGTCGGTGGAGGTGCCTTGGGAAACGTCTTGATGTGGACATCCACACTGTTCCCACAATAATAGCTGCATGCTGCACACTCCACAATGTGTGTGAAAAACATGGTGAAGCCTACAATGAAACTGATAAAGCTGATCTGCGTGATTCTAGAGGTACTGAAGGGGAGGCATCTTACCAGATGTTCAGCCAATAAGAATCAGAGAGGTGCTGACCCAATTTTTTGATAGTCAACGTTAAGGCACAAAAGCCATGGTTTCATCTCATTGTCAATAAATTTGAGCTTGATGTTTAAGTGATGCATTCACAAAATATAAAGTAAAGCATTCAAAGTTATTTTTTTTTATGGAAAATATTTATTTTGACGTGTAACATGTACACTTCTTCCTCTGAGTACTGAAATTGCAATGTTGTTTGTCTCAAAACATAAGTTTGCATATGAAAAGCACAAATTAAATCTGAAAGACCCATTGTCCTTCAGCAGTACTGAAAATCTCTAACAACAAATATAAAGCATTTTTTGGATGCAACGATAAATAACCAACATTTTGCATTGAAATTAAAGCCCCTCCAAAAAAATATTAACATAACATTAACTGAAATATTTTTGGAGTATCCATTTAAAATACATTAAGTGAACCATGTGCAAAACTTGCTTTTCATAACATTTAAACTAATGCCTTAAAGTAGTTTAATCCTGTTCATCTGGAGGAGGGTAGGATGACATAAAGGCCTGGTTAAAGGATGCATGCTGAGCCTGGTCTCGAGGGTTTGGTCGTTCTGGTCTAAAGGGCTGACCTGGATTGTGAGATGGTGGAAGGGCATTACCAAAAGGAAGAGGTTGAGCTAAATCTTGTTGGAAAGACAGAGACTGATTGGACATCTCAAATGGTGGAGACTGAGATGAAGCCATGGGGTATGGAGGGGAATGGATGAGTGAAGACTGTGTTGGGCAGTAAAGATGCGGAGCCTGTACTGCCTGCTGGTAGAAAGGTGGTTGTTGGCGTGTGATGAGCTGGGTCAACATGTAGAGCACTTTAAGATCGTGCTCATGCTGAGCTGCTTGCATCTTCAACAGAAGCTCCGACTCATTATTCTTCAAGGCGCTTGTAATCTTGTCTGCAAATATTTCCAAAGTTGACTCCATCTTTGACTTTCTCTTCCTGCTCTTGGCAGATGTATCTGTAAAGAGAATAGTTGTTTGTGTTACTTCAACCAAAGGATTTTTTTGTTTTTGTTTGAAGGACAGAGGGAATTTCCATATGCAGTTCTGGTACACACCTTGGAGAAATTAGAACATCACCATAACAGTACAGGTCAGAAATTAAGACTGTGGGGTATTTGATCATTTGAATCAACTCATGGTTTTTATTTAAAAAAACATTGTAAAATCTACAGTATGTCTTACATTACAATCTCACCCTTCCCTCTCATTGACAAAATGAGTAGTATTAATTAAAAGATATCTGTGCTTTATCCATGCTTGGGCATCTAGAGTAAAATTTAACTCATCATTTTGCCTTGTGAGGTCTCAACATGACACTTTACTTAGAAAAAACGTTTTTATTCTAATGTGATGATGAAAAGTTTGCAACAACAATGTTCTATTTAATATATGGGTTACTTACTTCTGGTTTGTGCATTCTTCTTTATGGAATTATCTGCACTCACTGCAGATGAAGAACTTTCCTCTGATGCAGAATCAAATGTCAGTGACACAGGAGTATCCTCACCCAGTGTACAGGCGCCTTTTGAAAATACAATCACACAACCTATTAAAAAGTTATGTACATGGTTACAGCTGATTTAGTTCAGCCTTCATTTAGAATTACGCTATTGCTGTCATATAGAATGTTTTCGATTTTTGTTCAGTAATTTATTCAGTTCTGTTATGTGTTTAGACATGTGTTATACAGTACGTTTAATGTAATGTTACTTATACTCAGTTTTATTCTCCACACATGACTACAACAAGCCTACCTTTTACACTGTTGAGGCTGGGAGCTGGACTGGCGCTAGCCCCTGGACTTTCAGGCTACTCTTCAGCTGTTTCAATTAGTGATGGGTCGTTCGCGAACGAAATGGCTCTTAGAGCCGGCTCTTTGAAGTGAATGACGGGAGCCGGCTCCTTATTGGGAGCCGTGGGGGTTTGTTTTCTTTCTCTTGCCCTCTCGCTAACCTTTTTCGCTTCACGCCACACGTGAGCCTCGTGTTTGCGCTTAGCAGAGGGGGGAGGGGAGCAAACACAGCTATGCGTTTGAGCCCCTCCCGCCTCTGCTCAGCGCTGGGCAGAGGGGCGGTAGTTACACTCGCAGCAGCAGTAGCACACGAACAGAGCAGGAGGGAGAGATAGAAAGAGAGCAACAACAAGAGACAACGTCGTCAATTTAGAAAGGTACAGTAAAGAAAATGAGTGAAGCAACCAAGAAAACAAGCAAAATCTGTAACCACTTCAATTTTATTGACAGTACAAAGGCAGAGTGTAGAGTCTGCAAGCGAAGAATTTCATATAGAGCTGGCTCCACAAACAATATGGATAGGCACCTGAGAACTGTCCACCCATCAGTGCAATGGGGAAAAAAACCCACAGTCAGTTGAGGGTGATATAAATGAAGGTGCTAGTGTGTCTACTGCAGGGGTCACCAACCTTTTTGAAAGTGAGAGCTACTTCTTGGGTACCGATTAATGTGAAGGGCTACCAGTTTGACACACACTTCTCAAATAACAAATTTCCTCAGTTTAACTTAATTATGTGTTATCATTAATAATTAATGATATTCATCTATGTACGGACACTAATTATGTTAATTATTTTTCACCATAATTATAAAGAATGCAATTAGGAAACAAGGTAGGAAACATAAATATCAATATGCAACGCTTTATTTCTATATATCTCTGCAAGTATTTACATTTTGAAGTGATCACTTCTACAACATTTTCACTTACCACTAACAAATTTTAACAAATCATGCACTGTTACATACATTATTTTTGTATGTATGTAACATACAAAAAATCAACTTTCAAATTTTACAGAACTTTTCACCAAATTGGCAGCATTTTAAAGCAAATTGTCACATGTTACACTTAACAAACACATTTGTTTTTCAATAATTAAATTCAACTTTGACATGACACTGTAATGTTGCCACTGAGAACATCTAATATGGCTTTCTTTGTCTGTTAGTGGGAAACCTGGCATTGCATGCTGTTCACCAGTGTGTTGTAATCTGGGGTATAACTTGACACTGCAACTCTGAGTGAGTCTTGCAGATGTGCATCGGAGAGGCGTGTTCTGTGTTTGTTCTTGATGAAGTTCATGTCAGAAAAGGCTGATTCACAAAGATAGGTTGAACCAAACAGGCTGGCAACCTTCATAGCTGCTGTGCACACACCACTGTACTTTTCTGTGTCAACAAGGCACCAAAAGTTTGGTGCACCCAGATAGGCTTTGAGGTGGACATCATTTTGCAATGTTACAATTTCGATTTCCACCTGTCCAGCATCCAAGCTGAACATTGAACTTAGTTGCTCAGCAATGCATGTTGTGTCCACATTCATGAAAGGATTGGAAACAAATGAGACACATGGCTCAAGCTGATCAAGGTCACAAAACCTGTTCTCAAACTCTTGACCAAGTCGGTTTATGACTTGAGTGTACTTTTCTGCAACTTTGTCAAAAGTCTCAGATGCAGAAGCATTGTCTTTCAGCACCATCTGCACAGAGGGAAAGTGCAGCACCTTTTTTCTCTGTAAATGCACAGAGAAAATGTTCATCTGGGCTTTAAATCCATTTAAAGCACTTATCATGTCAGCAACAGTCTTACCTTTGCCTTGCAGCTCACAGTTCAAATGGTTCAGTTTCCCAGTAATGTCTGTTAAAAACGCAAGGTCAAGTGTCCACTCAGTGTCCTCCAGCAGAGATGTGTCTTCCCCTTTGGATTGCATGAACTCCTTGATTTCACCCAAAAGTGACAAAAAACGAAGCAAAATCCGTCCCCTGCTGAGCCATCGGATTTCCGTATGTAGTAGCAGGTCACCATATTCAGCTGACAGCTCCTCCAATAGCACCTTGAATGTTCTGTGCTGTTTAGCTCTGGAGCGGATGCTGTTTATGATCTTCACGACGGGAGTCATGACGTGCTCGAAGCCGATCACCTTTGCGCATAACGCCTGCTGGTGAATGATGCAGTGGTAATGCATGAAGTTTGGGAACTCTGTGTCACCTTTACAGTGAGCGATGAATCCCGTATGTCGGCCGATCATAGCAGGAGCCCCGTCGGTAGTCACTGATACCAGCTTTTCCAACGGTACCTTTTTCTTCGCGAAAAACTCCTTCACCGCGTTATAGATGTCAACTCCCTTCGTTGTTGTCTTTAGTGGCAGTAGTGTCAGAAGTTCTTCTTTTGTGGAGAAACCATCAAATACCATCCGGATAAAGACCATCAGCTGTGCTGTACTGCTGCTGTCGACGGACTCGTCACACTGGATGCTAAACCAACTGCACTTTGCCAGATCCTGATCCAACTGATCGGCCAAGTTCCCGGACATAGCCGACACTCTTCTAACAATTGTAGTTGCCCCCAGCTGGACATCAGAGAGAGTGGAGATTACATCGTTTCCATATTTCTCGTCTTTAAGCACAGTTTTTGCAATTATCATCATTGCTTCTTTGAAATACTCCCCGTCTAAAAATGCCTTCTTTTTCTTAATCATGAAATGTGTAGCTCTAAATGAGGCTTCGGTTGCTTTTTGAGAGTTTTTCACCGGTCTCGTGAAAAAAGACTGCTGTTTGCTCAAACCTGCCTTTAATTCGCGGGCCTTTTCCGCTCGCAGTGTGCTGCCCTTTGGGTAGTTAGCATGGTAGCTTGTGTGACACGTTCGGAAATGTCTCTCCACGTTGTGCCGCTTTGCCGTTGCCACAGTTGCCCCGCAAATGAGACACACGCATGAATCTTTCACAGTGGTAAAAAAGAACTCTTCCTCCCATTCACTGTGAAAATTATATGTTTTCTTCCTTTTTTCCGCCATGTTTTCCTCATCTCCTCACCTTTGCCTTTGCTGGTCTTCATTGCAACTGTTTCCGTGGAGACCAGCTAGCACTAAATATTAGATCATGATCTAATATTTAATAATAAACATTTTTTTATATATTATCTCTAACAAATTAACGCCAATGCAATTGTGATTAAAAAAAAATAGCAAGAAAAAATAAAAATAGATGCAGCTTACTGGTAAGTTGTTATGGTGAGCTATTTTTAGAACAGGCCCGCGGGCGACTCATGTGGTCCTTGCGGGCGACCTGGTGCCCGCGGGCACCGTGTTGGTGACCCCTGGTCTACTGCAACTGTTGCTGCTCCTTCTTCTGCTGCAGTATCTGAAGCGTCATGCAGTATACCACCTAAACCAAGCCAGAGCTCAATGAGACAGTTTTTGCAGAAGTCTGTGACTCCAGCAAGACAGAACACAATTGATGAAGAACTGGCAAAAATGATAGCACTTGATTTCCAACCATTTTCTGTTGTGGATGATAAGGGATTCAGGACTTTTATACATGCAATGAATCCCATGTATCTAATTCCAAGCAGGAAGGCTCTCTCCCAAAAAAATCATCCCAGGCATATATGAAAGAGAACGTGCATCACTGCAAGAGAGGGTTAAAAAAGCCACAGCAGTGTTTCTAACTGACAGCTGGACATCCCAAACCACCACATCCTTCTTGTCAGTTACGTGTCACTTTATTGAAAATTATAAAATGGTATCCTGTCTTCTGGATTGTTTTGAGTTCAGCGACAGACACACTTCTGAGAACTTAGCAGAAGAGCTGCTCAAAGTGGCAAAAGAGTGGGATTGTCATTGTCCTGGGTCGTGCGACCCAGTGTTTTGTGTTTAGTCTATTTTGATGTTTATTGTTTGTTAGGTTCATTAAGTTATTCCAGCTCATTTGTAATTATATTACCCTTGTATTGAGCCTCCCTTGCCCTTCATGTGTTTATGTCTGTGTGTCTTGTGTTTCAAGTTCATGCTGTCGCTTCTGTCATCTTCCCCTGTACTCTGTCTTCCTGGTTCGTGCGTCTACCTGTCATGAGTCATGTCTGCGTGGTTATGTTTAGTTCATGTCATGTCTAATCTCCATGTTTCCTGTTTTACTTTGAAAGTCTGTATTCAATGTCAGTGTATTTAGTTTCACCTCTCCTGTCCTGTCGTTAGGTTCATGTGTGTCAGCTGTGCTCCCATGTGTGGCCACTTCCCCTGATCATCCCTCTTGTGTATTTAGTCTCGGTGTTTCATGCGGTCTGTGTCGCGTCGTCTGTGTTCCCACCCTCCATGTTGTCACAGCCAGTCTTTTGTAGTCATAGTTATGATTTCCTGTGTCTTCATAGTTTAGTTAAAGTTTAGTTTTGTCACTGCGCTTCTGCCTTGTTTGCACTCCTTGTCTTCAGCCACAATAAAGGCTCGCTTTTCGTTCAACTCAGTTTCGTGTCCACGCCTGTGTCTTCACCTGAGTCCTCCACACACTCTCCACCGGTCTGCCACTGCGACCGTGACAGGGATGTGGAAAACAAAGTGGTTTGCTGTGTTACTGACAATGCAGTTAACATAACAAAAGCAATTAAAATCCTGAAATGGACCCACCACCCATGTCTTGTGCACCTAGCCCAGATAGCAAGGAAACATTGAAACAATGTTGAGTCAATATCAGGCTGTGTCATTGAATCAACGTTGAAGTGTGACGTTGACCTAACGTCACTCTTGCACCCTTTTTTAACGTTGAAACAACGTCAGGTTTTGATGTTGAATCAATGTTGAAACCTGACGTTGATTCAACGTTATATTTTCTAATACTGCTGACATTGAAACAATGTCAGATTCTGATATTGAAACACTGTTGAGCTATGGTGTTGATTTTCCACCTCTTTCGCACAGTTGCTTTTTATTAAAACAACAGTTAAATCATGACTGGAAATCTACCTTTCTTTATAGGTATTTTAACCAATACTAAACTACTGCATGTTTCCATCAATACTTCAACCACCTAAACACATAATTGTACTTATTTCTTAAATTGGACACCCTTTATAAAAAAAAAAACCAAATGTCTCACAATGTATCATGTCAACATTAATATCCTAAAATAAGAAAGCATTGCATGTGATGTAAGAGAGAAAAAAAATAAACAAAAAAAGGTCAATAGGCATGTTTCGTTTGCTAAATACTTTATTAAAAGACAGTTTCCTATTTACGTTTATATGATTCACAGAAGTTTGTAATTTTTTTGCATGATGTGCGTCCTGCACCCACCCAAACGATCTGGGGCGTATCGGAGCCATTTCTGCACTGCTTGTGCAAAGACAAACTCGGACATAGAGTTTGCCCCTAACTGCTGCGTCAGGCTCCAATCAAGGCAAAGCGTCTCACCTATAGACACATTTTAAGAGATGGAATTAGCGTGTCTCATGTCTTAAATGTGTATGCAAGTGCCTGTGTGTTTGGGGTCTTAGAAAAATGCATACACTATTGGTCTTAGAGCCACAAATCGACCACGCCATAAAAAGTGCTATAAAAAGTTTATATATTAATATTTTATTCCACTTTAAATTAGCCAATCTTTTAGACCTAATTCTCCTTGAAATATTCATGTCAAGTTTTAATTACGTTTCGCGGATTTTAACCCTTTATATCCCGGTTTCGTCACATGAGCGCACGGCTTTTTTTGCCCCAAAAAACAAAAAACTTGAATATTTTCCAAAAAAACCATTTGAGGTAATATTCAATTGTTATTATAATTAGGCCTTTAGATGGACCAAAGATTGGCACCAACATTCATTTTGATCGCCTTTTATTTTTTTTGCAGGAGCGCATTTCATAAAATGCACACACTATCGGTCCTAAGGGCACAAACCGACCACGCCATAAAAAGTGCTATAAAAAATGTATATATTAATATTTTATTCCACTTTAAATTAGCCAATCTTTTAGACCTAATTCTCCTTGAAATATTCATGGTAAAATGCTTATTACCATTTATAATTATTGCTTATTATCACTAAATGCTATTACCTTATTGTGTTCTAAAATAAAATAAAAAATACAATATAACTTTGAACCAGAAAACATTTATTTTACAACTTCAGAACAATGAACACATGGGGAATGGGGAAAGGTATGAGATATGAGGAAGTGAGAGAGGGGGGGAGGGAAGGACAGTCCTGCTCAGGAGCAGTTGCTGCAAATGGTCAGGGTGTGGTCCTTACATATTTCGTTTCCACATTTGCAGCAGGTGGTGAGGATTCTTCGTCTTTTTGTTGAGCAAAGGTCGCATTGCTTCCTGGCCTTTGAGCTGATGGCTGCAGAGGGGCCTGCAGAGGGGTCTGAAGCAGCAGCATACTGGGCACGTCTCACAAACTCCGCTGTGAGTGATGAGCGAGGAAGGCGCTCTCTCTTTGCCATGTGTGGTTTCACTAAAGCTTCCCCAACCTCCTCGATGTAAATCCTCCTCCTATGTGATTTGGACTTCTTCCAGGCTGGATCGGTTGCGATCCACAGGACGAAACCGTTATAAAGGGAGACGTCAATCATATGATGGAACAGAGCTACTGGCCACCGACTCGTTCGCCTCCTGCAGGAGTATTCGCACACAGCCTGATAAAAAAAATAAAAATTAAACCTATGTATATTTTACACAAGAATATATGAGCAACAATGAATAAATTCGTGCGCAACTGATGCGTAATGACACTTACCTGATCAAGTTTGTCGACCCCTCCTTTGGATTTGTTGTAGTCAATTATCACTTGAGGCTTTCTTTTGGCATCATCGCTCACGCTTTGGGTGCGGTGTTTCGTGCTCAATAAGAGCACATTTTTGCCGCGGCGGGGCACGTACGACACGGCCGTGTGCGTCATCCTAAAAGCGAAAACTGAGGAAAACACCTCTCGCCCCCCTGTCTGAAGGAGCTGCTGCGGGAGCTCTGGTTTATTCTTTCTGATGGTTCCAACCAGGGTCATTTTTCTTCTGAGGAGTTCTTCTGACAGAGGAAACGATGTGAAGAAGCTGTCACATGTGACAACTCGTCCCTGGAGCCCCTCTGTCAGCTTCAAAACGACCCGCATTCCCAGGTTGACTGCAGGGCGCTCGCCAGCTGGTTTGCCTGTGTACAGCTGCAATCTCCAGGCGTATGACGTATCCACGTCGCAGGCTGCCCATATTTTCAGCCCGTATTTGGATGGCTTCTTGGGCATGTATTGTCTGAACCCGTACCTCCCTCTGAACGGGACTAGTTGCTCGTCCACACAAATTTCCCTCCCCGGGAAGAACATCATTTCTAGGCGGCGGGTCCACATATCCCAGATTTGACTAATGGGAGCCAGTTTGCCAGAATTGCGTCTCGGTCTTGAAAGTTTGTCATCGAAACGAAGGGCCCTGCCAATGTGGTGAAATCTTTTTTCTGACATGGTAGCCCGAAATACAATGCGGCCAGTTTTCTCATTCCACAGACTGAGCGTGGACTCGTGCTTGGACCGGTAAACTCCTGCCAGGATCAGTAGCCCCACGTAAGCCCGCAGCTCGTCGCTGTCCACGTCTTTCCAATTTTCGATTGTACGCCTCCCCTGGAGATTCGTCATGGACACAATGTTCAGCATGATTTCATCAGTGACAAAGATTAAAAAGCTGGATACCGGGTCACAGATCCGAGCGGCGGCGTAATGCGTAGGTCCGGTGTACCCAGTAGCGGCTGGAACATGATGCAGCGTCTCGGCGTTTGTTGGATTCCACATTAATCCATTTTTACTAATCCACCCCGCTGGTGCTTCCTCCGTGTCTCCGCTCTCAATTTCAGAAGATTGGGCTCCGCTTGAGTCGGAACAGGACTCCAGCTCCTCCGTTTCCTCCCCCGTTGAAATTTCCTCGTCATCCCCAGAGTCCTCTGCAGAGGAGGAGGAGCTGTCCTCGGGATCCATGATCATACTCAGCGCTTCTTCCGTGTTGTAATGTCTTGCCATTTTGGAAAAGACTACTCCTGCCTCTAAAGCTCATATTTATAACCACGGCTTTAGTGCAGCTGCGTAAACAACCTGCGCTTGCAGACAAAACAAAGTCTTTAGTTCTTAGGTTTACATTTGTTGTTTGTATTGCAGTGTGGACCTCAAAGGAGAAAAAACGTTTGAAATCAGACAAAAAAAGGAGTTAGACACACACTCCTTTTTTTTTTTTTTTTTTAGACACACACATTGATAGTGACCCACACTCATCATTTGAGCTGAAAAACACTGCTGTAAATATGGGATTTTCCAGCAGGGGTCAAATGTGAAGCAAGGGCGCCACCTGGTGGACAAATAAAAAGATTACAACTCTAAGGCCCCTACTGCAAAATGAAAATGAAACTTAAACATCGACGATCCCTTTGACCGTAATTAATTTGCAGTGAAAAATAGCGTTTATAATGGGTTTCAATGGGGCACAAATCGACCACTAAGCCCAATAGTGTAAGTTTATTTGTAGCTTAGCCACTGAAGCTAATTGAAGGAAGTCAGACTTGAATTTTGAAATAAAATCATATCAAACTTTTTTTTGGAGAATTTGGCTATAGTCCATTCAACACTGTGCAAATGGCATGTAATCAAAATTTGAAAAAGCCACAAATCGACCCTAAGACCCTCCAGGTTAATCAACAGGCCGTTGTTATGTATTTAAATCACATCTGACAGCTATTACAATTTATAGTTACAAAGTGTACATAACCTTTATATACTTACCATTGCCTTATTTGCCTCTTGTGATTGAAGAGCTGGCTCTGCATTGTTTAGCTCCTCAATGTTGTGCAAGGGCAAATCCAGAGGCAGTACCCCAGCATCTACCGATTCATTGCGGATGGCTCTGACCTCCTCACGGAGTTCATTAACAGCTCTCGTCAGGTCTGACAGAAAAAGATAAAAAATTTTTAAGTATTTAAGAATACAGACAACTTGTCAAACGTTTCCTTGTGTCACACACAGATATGTACAAAGACACTAGACAGTATTTTATTACCTGGTATTTTCACTCGAGGGGCCTGGGGAAACCATTTTTTGGTGGGCTGCTCATCCTCTGAGTCACTATATGTGTACAGGGGATTTGGTCTAAAGAAAAAAAGTTGAAAACGGTCATAAGTAATTACAAATGTGCTTTTGGAATATTTTTTCCTAAAGTTACAGTTTGATTTATAACAACACACACAGGAAACGGAGATGTGCAAGAAGGTACAGTATACAAGGAATTTTTGAAGTGCACAAGTGTACACGGCTTTGCATTTATAAAAAGTTTACAAGCTTCCACTTTTTGGACTATATTATGTGGTGATATTGCAGTATGCAAGCACCACAGATATGTATAAAAGACAAGATCATAAATTCTTAGCAATCAAAGATATGTTTGTGAAATAAAATAAAGTTTTACTTGTGCTTTCTTTTATGACTGGTCTGAGTTTCAGCTTCGGACTGAAGGTCAGACGTATCACAATGTTCACTTAGATATTTCTGAAGACTGCGTTCTGCTTCGTGAAATGTGTCTGGAAGTACAAACACAATGTATGGCCAGACATAAATTAGGACACGAAAAACTTGTTATTGTTACATTTATACAACACCAATCCAGATGATACCCACCATGGCTTATTAGAAGTCGGACTGGTGCATAGGTGAGCCATGTTGCACCAGGATGAACTCTCCTCTTTACTGTGTCGTGGATCCTGAATGTGTCTCACGGAGGATATGGAGGCCATGACAATTTCTCCCCATTTATCCATGATCTAGGGACTATTTCTGTACCACCAGTGCTAAACTGCACAATGCACCAGTCTTTCATTTTTATCTTTTTTTTTAATTTGGAGTCCTTTTTTGCCCTGTCTAGGATAAACAGGAAACAGATAATTACAATATATTTCATAGTCACTACAAAACTTGATCTATTGATTGAACTAAATAATAAATAATAGCTTAAAATGTATATAGGCAACAATTACAAGCAAACCCGTATATGTAAGCATTTAAACACTGAAGATAATAAAATTAACAGTATTTTGTCTAAGTCTGCCATTGTAGGAATTCATGGCACCGAGACAAAAACATGGCGCACAGTGTGGCGTCAAAATAGGCGCACACCTTTGACGCTGCGTTTTCTCCGTCTTCCTCGTCCACACGTAAATGCTAAACGCAGTTTACGTGTGGACAAAAGGTGCAAACGCAAGTTAGGTGAGCGTGCAGCGTAAAGTTAGGTGAGCGTGCAACGTAAAGTTTGAATTGAGTGCGAATCGAAGCGGGTGCTCACCAATCATTAAAAGTAACAAAGTCATTGAACACATTTATACAGTTACCTTTACGTTTATCAATCATATATCACAGATTTACAATTTTTTGTAGTACTATGCTAAAAAGCAACTACAGAGCGAAAGTCTGGGTCAAGCGCCGAGGCGACGGCAAGAACAAAGGAACCCTCGAAGCGTTAAAGCTAGCTTTGTAAGGGAATATAACGGAAAAGTATGAAACGAAAATGTTTTCTTTGTTGATAGACTTTGTTTGCAGTGCAATTTATTTGTTGCCGGATTGTAAGATGAAAGTAGACACAATTTCGGGCTCCCACATTTTATCCGAAACACTTGTTGGACTTGCTGTCCAACTAAGAAAAAGGCACAGTTTGATATTGCATTAATCTATTATTTAATTATCCACACTTAACAACTCTTGCACCCAATCCATAATAAAGTAATGACAGGAAATGTTATATAGAACCAAAACATGGCAGTTGTGTTCATTATTGATTTTATTCTAGAATCACTGTTTCCTCCTCCTCCCTTACCGGATATGTCTGGACAATGTTATATGATGAGTAATCGTTTTAAAATATCTATACACATGCACACACACACACACACACATTCTTACCTTCTCCAGGGTACTGTATATACTATGGCTACAAGTTTGCATCATGGTGCTGATCCAGAATGCTTCTCTTATTATTTATTATTAATCGAACATAATCAGTTTCTTAATGTATTATCTTTAAAACAGTGTGTTTTTAATAGCATAATTATAATAATCCATAATTATGTGGATATGCATATCAGATAGTTTTTAGTGAAATAGAAGCCTTCCAGAAAGACAGGGGAAAGCCCTGCAGCTTACTCTAAAAAGAAATGGTGGACAGAGCTACAAACCCCTGACACCCAGTTAGCAAACAGCTATTGACCAGCACTACTTTTGCAGTTAATAAAAGGACAGGTAGTGTTTGTCGTGCTGTTGCGCACACACACAGCATGCTGATTTGTTTTAATTTGTCAGACAACTTACCAACGTGTACATAATAAGCTAATACTGTGTGCTATAGACTACAGTGTACGCTGTACACCATTCTTATTGTTTTCCTTTGCATCAGTCTGTGTCTCCCAATTAATCTGTTTCCCTACAGCTCCGCATCGGTAAGGCAGCAAAAAATGCACTTGCTCTGTGAGAGCTTGTTCCCGGCTCTAAACCAGAGCACTCTGCTGTCAAGAGTGAGCATTGGTTAATGGTCACCATGTGACTGATGCAAGCTAGATCCTTTTATTTAGCCAAACTGTGATTAATAGTTAAATGTTATCATTGAGGGGCACAGGCAGGACTCCACGTGCACACACACACATAAAAAATAATAAACAAATTGCTTCAAGAAAAGGGCACTTGGGGCACCCATCAGGAAAAGGGCAGGTGCTCAAGCCCCCCCACCCCGCTGCACGTCCCTGACAGGTAGTTTGTATTAACAGGCACTATGTGGCCACTACATGAAACATATGAACACTGTAATTTTTTTAAAATATTAACAAGAAGAGTTTACCAGCCTCTGTGCTGTGGGACGTGCTGTCCCACAGCACAGAGGCACAGAGTGCTTCTCACTCAGCTTACTTTGGTGAAGGAACTGGCGAAATCTGGCTTGATGAAGTGTAAGGTAATAAAAATTATGGAAAATATTTTAGGTCAGTCTTCTCTAGTGTCATACAGAAACTTTATTATAATTAAAAGACTTTTCCTTTTCAAGAAAGTCTTAATAGAAGAATCATAATTACAGTATCTCACAAAACGAGTACACCTCTCACATTTTATAAATATTTTGTTATATCTTTTCATGGGACAACACTGAAGATATGACACTTTGATACAATGGTGGTCAAGAACATGCAGCAGTTTAACAGGACAAATTTCACTCAGAACAAAACCTAATGTATGTTCTATCCAAAACATATATTTTCAGGTGTGCCCATCAGATTGGCTGGAGCTGGGTCGACTCGGTGCTCTGGCAGAGTTGAAATCTATCACAACAACAGCTGGGGAGCAGTCTGTGATGACGACTGGGACTTAATTGATGCTGAGATCTTTTGTAGAGAGTTAAACTGTGGGACGGCACTGAGTGCTCCTCACTCAGCTTACTTTGGTAAAGGAGCTGGCAAAATCTGGCTTGATGAAGTGGACTGTTCAGGAAATGAAAGGTCTGTGACTCAGTGCCAGCATGGTTGGGCAAACTCCCATGTTGTCACGGTCCTGAGTCTGTGGACTCAGTGTTTTTCTGTTTGGATTAGTTATCTTTGTTTTCATGATGTGTTTTGATTCTCTTGGGTTTGATTTCTGTCACTGTATCCCCTAGTTTAGTCCACGTCTGTTCAGTTTCCTGTTTTACTTTGAAAGTCTGTGTACTATGTCAATGTGTTGAGTTTTGCCTCCCCTTGTCTTGTCATGTCTGATGAGTCCCAGCTGTGCTCTCCTCCTGTTTCACATTCCCTAATCACCTCAGTATGTATTTAAGCCCTGTGTTTTTCCCTGCCAGTTGTTGCGTCCTCCACGTTTGTTGTGTGTGTATCCATGGTTGTCTTCCTTCAGCATCTCCTGTCTAGTTAGTTTAAGTTGTTGTTTATGTATCGTCCAAAGGTGACTCTCCAGCAAATAAAGCCGTCGTTTAAGTTAATGTTTTGTCTCCGAGTCCTGCACGTGGGTCCAGCCACTGACAGCCACACAACTCATCGTGACACATGTGCCCTCAACTATCCTCGAGAGGATAAAGAGCTGATCCAGTGTTCCGCGACCAGGACAAAAAAAACGCATTTTTCCTTCTAACGGACGAACTCTCCTTTCCACCCTCCAGTCCCCCTTTTTAAAAAATGGGAACCACCACCCCGGTCTGCCAATCCAGAGGTATCGCCCCTGATCTCCACTCAACATTGTAGGGGCTTGTCAACCAGGACAGCCTTACAACATCCAGAGCCTTCAGGAACTCAGGAACCCCAGAGGCTCTGGTGCCAAGGAGTTGTTTAACTGCCTCAGTGACCTCACCCCTGGAGATTGGTGGGTCATCCCCTTTGTCCCCAGACTTTGTCCTCCACGGAAGACATGCAAGTGGGATTATTCTAATTAATTAGAATTTTCTTTTCAGGAAAATCTTAAAAGAAAAATCATAATATAGTTTGTTTTGCACTTGGATTAGCTTGATTCCCCTTGTTCCCCTGAAAACTTGAAATGTATAAAATCAGCTACCAAAGAACACTGATAATTATTGTGACTTACAGTGTTTTTAATGTTAACATTATCTTTTATCCCAAACTTATATTTTCAGGTGTGCCTATCAGATTGGCTGGAGCTGGGTCAACTGTGTGCTCTGGAAGAGTTGAAATCTATCACAACAGCAGCTGGGGAGCAGTCTGTGATGACGACTGGGACTTAATTGATGCTGAGATCTTTTGCAGAGAGTTAAACTGTGGGATGGCACTGAGTGCTCCTCACTCAGCTTACTTTGGTGAAGGAACTGGCGAAATCTGGCTTGATGAAGTGGACTGTTCAGGAAATGAAAGTTTCCTAATTGAGTGCCAGCACAGAGGATTTGGGAAGCATAACTGTAGTCATGGTGAGGATGCTGGTGTCATTTGTTCAGGTGAGCGACATCGTGAGGTCTATATATACTTGGATACTATAACTAATGATGCAAGGAACCCTGTCAGACTATATATTTAGACATTATTGAAACTTTTCTACACTTACCTTTTAATACAATGTTTTTTTTATTTGTAAGTTTTTAAATTTAGCATTCCAGCTGTTGTAAAATGATAAATGTCCATGTTAACAGGTACTTTAAGTATTCTAGCACTCAGCCAAACAGGAAGCACTCAAAATACTCTGATTAATAATTTCCCAAACACAATTTGAAGATCCATTTTTTAAGAATGACTTATTAATAGGTTAAAGAGAAGTATAAAGTAATTGATATCAGTGGTATTATTTACTAATTTAAAATTATATGTACAACAGATCTTAAAATAAGGACAAACTATGTCAGGGTTGGCACCAGAGCATTTGAACTGGATGAGTAAGCAACTTTGACAAGGGCAGATTTGGCTCAATCATTTTGTTATTCCTTTAAAAAAAAACATGCTGACACATCACACACATTATTTCCAGAGGCTTTAAACTAACACACATTTGAATTTTGAAGAGTACTACAACAGTCTGTCCTCTACTATTACTAAACTCACACAATGGGCCACCTTTATTAGCTACACAGCAAATTTAAGAATAATCAATAGTCGTAAACATAGTCCATCATAAATTACTTTCAAGGACACATGAGCGGTACTTTAAAATCTAACCTGCTGGTTACCACGACTGCTGCAGAAACTACTGTTAACCAAATAATTAAATTGAGCTTGCACTCTAATAATTTATTGGTGACATGGGTGGTCTTGTTTTTCATTAACAAACATGATTTAATGTAACTTGAAGTATATCAGTAGAGCTCAGCTGAGGGAGCACAGCGACTTTAATGGGCAGGTCTCGTCCCCGAGATCCATGTTTACAGGAAAATGTTTCCACTGAGGGGAAAATACTACTCGAACTACTAGCAACAGAAAAAAGGAGCTATATATAAAATTGTTGAGTCTTCAGAGTTGAGACTTTAGAAAACTTTCATTTCCACTTAAAGCAAGCTTTTTTGGAAAACCAGAAATGAAAGCAAAAAAAAAAAACTAAATCCATGCAGTACTGAGGTATGATGTGTTCTTCTCTTTTCAACACAAGACAGAGATTAACAAATTATTAAGTCTCAGACTTGGATTTAATTCTTTTCAGCGTTTGGGTGGTAATTTACTTTATTTTATTTATTTCTTCTGTTGTCAAGCTCTAAGTCAGTACTTTTATGTATTAAAATCACAGTAGAAGCTGATTATTATTTACTTGATTAGGGCCCTCAATTTTAAAGTTACAATTCAGGGTTGTGAGAGGGTCTATTTATCTTTTGATAGTAGGTCCATGATAAGGTCCCAGTAGCTTTGATGCCTAAATCTGGCCAAAGAGTGAATAAAAGCCAAACACATTTGTCATTGAACAAATAAGGTTCATGTATTAAAACAGAGTTTGTATATGTCCGTTTTTAGAAACACATGATTGTTTTGGTTTAAATCTTTTTATATTATCAAACATAATGTGCAATCATGTGACAAACCAACTTCTACAAAGATAAATTAAAGTTAATTGACTTGATGTTAGTGATGTAGCAGATCAAAAGTATTGGTCAGGCTAGCAAAACACTGACTACATTAGCTTAATATCAGGCAGAAAAATGTTCTTTTTACCTTATTTCATCTTATTTTCCATTTTTAATATCTGGAATCCCTGCAGAAACCCAGCATCTCTCTGACATCTCCAAGCGGAGGTCTGGTCTGGGGTCCTGAAGGTTCAGAGATCACCAGGGGTTACAGCTTTGTCTTCACCTGCCTTATGAACTTCAGCTCCACTCCAGGCAGTTTCATTCTCATCTTCTCGGGCTCCAACATCACACACATCAAGACAGCTGTCAACAACTCGCCTTCCTTTAGTTTCCCTGCAGCTGAGTATGGACACCAGGGCAACTACAGCTGTGTGTATGAAGCAACAGCAATGCTGTCAAGGAAATTCACCTCTCTGGAGGCAGAACCAATTTATCTGTGAACCAGAGGGACACTACAGACCGTATTTACATTGCCACATGTTGATGCTGAAATCATTAGCAGTATTTGTGGTCATCCATTTATATCATCCATCATGTAGCCATCAGCAGGGATCACCTTTCCGAGATAGAGCACCTCATTTCTGAACAGGTCCCATTTGTCTGGTCTTAGTTTAGATGTTTGAGAACATATCCTCAACACATCGTCTAAGTATGGATTGCATATTTTGTCTCTGAGGCCTGCTTCCATACTATACTGAAAAGCTCAGGGTGCATTTGTGAGGCCAAACACAATCCTGTTTGATTCATACCACATCCATGGTGTTTTAAAGGTTGTGAATTTTTTTTAATCTTCACTGATGCTCTCCTGATAGTAAGTTTTAGCTACACTGAACCATGAATGTGTGGTATGGGGTACTTATCGGATTTGCGTTTTTAGGTTTTCATTTTTGTGTCTGACCAGGGGATCCTACAGTTCACCCTTTGAATCACTCTGAGTCTTTTCTGTGGTTAAGAGTGGAGTCTGAATGCTGTCAACCACTACTGAATCAACTTGGTGTTCTTTTATGTACACCAGGTAACAGCCTAACCTCCTCCTATCAGTGTTCCAGCTGGCAGCCTATTGTCTCTAACTCTGTTTAAGTTAATATATATGACTTGTAAAATGAGCATGTACATTCTAAGTCTATTTAAACATCTTTTTTGTTGTTTTACTGATTTTATAAATGTCCTTCAAACAGATCCAGCAAATTCAGTGCTGGCAAACATTGGCCTTCATTTCTACAACAAGGTACTGTTCATCAGAGTCAATGAATGCATATTTACCTGGAAGAAAAGAATAGGAGCACAGTGGAAACAGGCATTTGTGTCTCTCCAGGTCACCACAAGGCAGAATTCAAAGCAAAAGGAGAACACAGAGATGCTTGTTTTTAGAGCAGAAGGGGCGACTGATGAGGAGGAACAGGCTGGGGGAACAGAGAAAGACGTCCGACGATTTCATCACTTCAGCCAGACTTAAAATCAGCTGGTGTGATTAGATCCGTAATATGCTTTTGAAGCTTCATGCATATCAAATAACAAGCATTCTGGGAGTTACATTCTGATAGTATAGCACTCTCAGATAGTACACAAAACTTTAATATTACTGACATTGAGGAAAACCAACGGCATTCAAAAATTCATCTCCCACTGGTCCTTAGCTATACCAAGTTCCCCTGCTTTAACCATGATGACTGTGACTCAGGACTTCTAATTGGAAGTTCAGTGGTTTAAATCCTGGTTTCTCCAGTTTGCACCACAGAGTCTCCTTTAGCAAGATATTGAACCCCATATTTACCAAATATATCCACAACTACCAATCTATTTAACTTAAACAGTGAGACCACAATGTGGTAAAGTGTCCATATCATGCATAAAACTAGCCTTGATTCAGCTCTCCAGACCTGATAAAGGATATTTCAGGAAATAATAACAAGTAGTGGCTACTATCAGTCCATCTCAATATCTCTACCCCTTGTATCATTACACACACACACACACACACACACACACACACACACACACACTGAGAGAGTACAACTACAACAAATTGCAAAAGTATTAAAGAGTAGGTAATGATACGTTTATATTATATTACACACAGTTATATTATTGCTACTACAGTGTTTTGTGTGTGTGTGTGTGGGGGGGGGGTGTACTGAACTGTATCATATGTGTGTAATGTGTTGATTAATAAAATAATTAATGTGTTGTTCTCCCTTTTGGTTTTTTTAGTTCCCGTTAACATTTCCTTCCTGTTCTCTCAGTCTTATCTCTGTATTTTGGCTTTTAGTGTCTCCCATGTTGAGTCAGTCTTTTATGTCTGTTTACACTTTGTCTGTGTCAAGCTTGCAGGACTAAGACATCCTGGTTTTTGTATTAATTACTTCCATTTGATATTTTGATAGTATATTATCTTGTGTGCATTATGTTTAGTTTTGCTTCCCCTGTCTGCACTTCCCTTATCACCCTGGCATGCTGCGTTTGTGTGTGTTCTGTAGTTATGTGTTTATTTTCCTTTGGTACTTTACGTTATGCCTTGTTATTTTGTCTTTCAGCCTAAATACAAAGTTCGCCTTTTGTTTATCACTATCACACAGCACATGACAGACCCTGGCATCACCACACCAAACATAGTAAGATTAGCAGTGCATTTTATGAAAAAACTGCAGCACTTGTTTCTCAGTTTTCACACTTTACAAAGCTTGTTTGTTAGTTCATCACAGGGTGACTGTGGGTAAGTGTCATTTTTGTTCTGAGCACCATCTTTGTGCCACTGTTTCTCCAAACTCAGGTCGCTCACAGAGGATCTAAAACACAGACTGATGAACTCAACAGTGAAGTTTGTTAGAGAAAAAAAGGTTTTCTTTACACTTATGTCATAAAGAATGTCCACTGAAGTTTCTTCTGCACTGTAGATAAGTTCATTCAGATTTTGATATTGCTACACTGTAGCTGATAGCTGTCTAAAGGCCTGAAATGTTTACACTGATAGGGCATGTGTACACATTCACTAAACAGGGATGTTTTAACCAATATTTAATTAAATTTATTGCATTTGATCTTTTAAAGCATTTTCCTTAATTATGACTGCTGATAGAGGTTATTATGTGAGATATTATTTACAGTTAGAGGTGGTGGTATGGACAGTGATTCGGGAAAAATGGCAATCGCTCTATGTGTAGTTAGGAGTGTGATTCCCACTGCGCTGTCAGCAGCAGGGTCTGGGGGAGGAGCTGAAGTGGTGACGATTAGCAGGCTGCTTTTCCCAGGCAGACGTGGCAGTCTCTACCGCAAAAAAATAAACGCAGATAAGCAAGGTGAGAAACTAGGTGATCTACTGCTGTAAAGGACTTTTAACAGATTCAGTTACACTGCATGTTGTTTATGTATGAATGAGTAATAGTGAGCTTTGCACGCCTTTAACACCGGTTAACACAATGAAACTTCACGGGAGCAGCAACAGCTGGAACAGCTGCAGAGGACGGTGGGAGGAAAAGGAGGGGCCACCACCGAAGACAGAGGACGGTGATAACCCGAAACGAAGGTTCGCAGAACGTCCTCCACACTGTGGTCTTTATCAAAAGCAAAAGTTTCCTGTCTCTACTTGAGCACTTTTCTGACACTTTGCTACTTTTTATTCCTCCAATTTCACACAAAGATCTCGACTTTCTACTCCTTACATTTTCCAAACCGGTTCATTATTGTCATTATTAATTATTTCACTCCTTTCTTGACTACAGGATTTTTTTCTTCTTTTTATACATTTAACAGGAACATCACGTTGATGAACATCAATGTACCAAACATAAAGTGTAAACATGCTAGATTATAGCAAAACTGCTAATTAACATCTGTAGTCCCAGGGCAGGTTATAGAAAACTTACAAATACACAACAAAAACAAAAATAAATGACACGTGTCACCCGTAAAAAACGGTCACACATCTCCTTTATAACACTGAGTTCCCTACAGTGACAGCAGTTTGTCCAAATGCCTATAAAACACCTTACAGTGCCCTCTAGGGATGGCCTTAGTCCCAACTCTGCAATCTGTCTTGATTAATAAATTAATTTAAAGGATGTGGGGGCAAGTCCATGTAGAACATTATATGTCAGACAGGCGTACATATTGTCATCACCTCGAGCACAGTAGATTGTTCAAATTGATGGCATGGGTGTATCTCCTAAAAATCTTGGATGAGTTTCTGTATGACCCTGTGTTTTTGTTGGTGTATCACACACACTGCTGCGAAAAGCAATTTTCCTCCTTCATGATTTCTCTTCTTTTGCTTTTTTTGGTGCATATTTGTGTCACTTTAATGCTTCAGATCATCGATTTTAGGCCCATATTTTAAAGATTTTATAGTTTAAAGTGTGGCTTCCAATTTAGTCCTCAGAAACATTCATGAAATGAGTTAAGATTTAAAACTGTCGAAACAGAGACAATTCTCTGGTTGCATTTCTTTCCACTGCCACTATAAAAGGATTGACTTCGGTTCTCATTCAGATCATCTTCCCAAATGTTAAACTGTGAGTCCTTGCTAATACTTTTTAGGCTAATGTAGGAGTGCTTAAAATTATGAGCGCTTAACCTCAAGAATGTATCATCTGTGTCAATATTACTTTTTAATCACCAGATGGAGACAGTGTGTGTGTTTCTGTGGATGATGGTAGGGTTGGTGCAAATTTGCTTATAATGAATCAATATGTATCCGAGAGTCACTAGATTACTCGAGCAGTTTTATTTTTATTTTAAAAAACAGATTTTTTAATGATGTGGTGAGCTCCAGTCTTTAGAGCTGCTCGTGTCAAAGCCCCGTGGATGAATTTTTTTTAAAAATTCAAAACGAAAGAGGAAGTGTTTTGGGAGGATAAACCAAATGTGAAGTGTTTTTTGTACACTGTAGTTTTTTGTTGACTTTACTGTCTTCTGGTTCCCATAAATGACACGATCAGCCTCTTTTTTTCAGTCATGGGGTGCAGACAGCAGAGAGTGCTTCAGTTTTTGACCTTCGGTAAGACATACTTTTGTAATGCTTTTGTAGAGAGACAGTTTGGGTCTTTGAGGTTTACCTTTCAGTGCAAATATTGATCACTTTAGATAAATGACTACAGATGTATTTACTTACTTTACATAATCAGCAATGTCATTTTGTTCCTTCCAAAAGTTTCTTGCCTCTTGGCCTTCACTTCATCTGCTGCAGGTCAGTCTGTTCTTGTGTGTGAAATTTTTTAATTCTTTTCAAATTTAGGAAAGTATTAAATATAGTTTATATTATGTGCTGATAGGACAGATCAGACTAGCTGGGTCTGGATCCACTCGGTGCTCTGGAAGAGTTGAAATCTATCACAGTGGCTCCTGGGGAACAGTCTGTGATGATCGCTGGGACTTAAGTGATGCTAAGGTGGTCTGTAGACAGCTGGGCTGTGGGGCAGCATTGGAGGCCATTTCATCTGCTCACTTCGGTCAAGGAAGTGGACAAATCTGGCTTGATGATGTGGCCTGTTCAGGAAGTGAGAGTTCTCTAACTGAGTGTGGACACAATGGATTTGGGAAACACAACTGTAACCATGGTGAGGATGCTGGTGTCGTCTGTTCAGGTGAGAAGTGTTTGTTATACTCTTATCAAAACATAGATAAAAATGTGCTAAATTAATAAATAATAGATTTTGAACTCTTTATTTATGAAGCACACTCATTAAGCGTTCTGAGTGGTGGAAGAAAGTAGATCATCAATCATTGTTTAAAATAACCAGCTGTTCCTCTTTTGGCAGCAATAACTTCAACTTCATGCCAGCCCCTTTCTAAGTTCTGATCTCTGTGTCAGATATTTGTGTTTTCATGAGTGTGTGATAAGACAAGTAAAAAAAAAATCGGTGCTTGTGTCAAAATGGCTGAAGATATCTTTATCAATGTCAGTTTCCTTTCTGTGATATTATTTTATTTATTTATTTTTTAGAAAGAGGGGCAATACATATTAATGAACATTTTAACAAATGTAAATATGCCAGATTATAGCCTTGGGCTAATTTCCATCTGCAGACCCTCTGGCAGGTTGGTGTTAAACACAAGTTAGTAAAAACATACAGAGACACTATTTACAGGTCATGTGACAAGGACAAAAACAGTGATCACATTATACTAGAACAAACAATGACAAGAAGAGTGGACAAAGAGGACAGTATAGATAACAATAACGGAAACACATCAATTATATTGCACAAACCCCAGTATTGTACATGCCCTGACCATCGTGATATTGCGTTCACCCATTGCACTAACAGTTGTTTCCCTTTTTGTAATACACTAACTCTTTTTCCCGTCCAATATAAAACATGATTATTAAACATGATTACATGTTTGTGTGTCCCTCAGCCGCTCTTTTAAGTGACTCTTAAAGATGGGTAGACTTGTACTTTCCCTCACTGACAGTGGAAGACTATTCCAGAAGCTCACTCCCTGATATGACAGAGCATTCTGTGAAAAGGTGGTCCGCCTGAGTGCCAGTTCACAATCACCTCGAACAGTGGCTCGAGTCAGTCGAGACCCGGCTAGACTTTTGTTTAATAAAATCACTCATTGGTGGAGGTGCCAGACCATGTATAACTTTGTATATTAGACAGGCAGATTTAAATAATTTGAAATTAGTAAAATATAAAAACTTGTATTTTTCTAAAATTTGACAATGGTGATATGAAAAAGGTTTTTTATCTAATATTTTTAATGCTCTTTTGTAGCATACTTCAATTGGCCCAATAGCAGCAAAGCTACTTGGACCAACTTGTAATACAATATTCAATATGAGCCAGTATCATAGAATGCAAGAATGTAATCGCTGCTGTGTCTGTTAATGATGTGCGGATATGTCTAAAGTTCTGTATATTAATATTTACAGTTTTCACTACTTTTTTAATGTGTTTTTTAAAGGATAATTTAGAGTCTAGTAGCACTCCCAAATACTTACAGCATCCATGCCCAAATATGGTACCACATGATCTTATCAATACTTGATATTTATAGTTGCAGTATGGTGCTGTTTTTTCTCAGTAATCTTCATGCAGCAACTTCCCTCTTGGTTTCCTGCTATGGACCGCATGCCTGTTCAGTTATTTGTATTTAAAAAACACATTAACAGCGGTGCTTATCAACAGAACTAATTCGCTTGAATTACCTTATTGAATTAGATTATCCCCACTGCGAGAGTCACCACATTCCCAAAACAGAAACCGTAGATGGACAGATCGATCCGCTCTGCAGTAAACGCCAGGACCGCCTCCTACAACACGGGTCTCGCCACTGGCGATATGAGCGCCTACAAAGTGGCCTCATACGGCGTGCAGTGAGAGATGCCAAACGCCGGTACCGGGAACGTGTGGAGTCCCACTTCCACCAGGGCGACACACGGAGTATGTGGCACGGACTACGCACCATTACGGACTACAAAGCCAGGGACACTGCGCCGATCAACGCTGACTCTGCATTCACCAACGAGCTGAATCAGTTCTACGCCCGTTTCGAGGTTAGCCAGGCGGCTAATGCTATCTACCGCCTGACTACCGAGGACAGTGACGTCATCAGCGAGAGACCGGTGACCAGCATCGCGGAGCATGATGTCCGAGCGGCACTGAGGAGAGTGAACACAAGGAAAGCGGCGGGGCCAGACGGCATCACCGGCCGTCTGCTGCGCTGCTGTGCTGACCAGCTAGCAGGTGTGTTCACTTACATGTTCAACGAGTCCCTGGCGAAGTCTGTGGTCCCCACATGCTTCAAAAGATCCACCATCATCCCTGTGCCCAAGAACAGCAAACCCTCATCCCTGAACAATTACCGGCCAGTTGCACTGACCTCGGTAGTAATGAAGGTGTTTGAGAGGCTGCTGAAGAACATTATCTCCTCCTCCATCCCAGACACCACAGATCCGCTGCAGTTCGCCTACAGATCCAACAGATCCACAGAGGATGCCATCGCCCACGTCCTACACACCACTCTCAGCCACGTTGACAAGAAACAGGGTAACTATGTGCGAATGCTGTTTGTTGATTACAGTTCAGCGTTTAACACAATAGTGCCCTGCAGACTGTTCACAAAGCTGAGGGATCTGGGACTTAACAGCCGTCTGTGTGCATGGGTGTTGGACTTCCTCACTGGCAGAACTCAGGTGGTGAGGGTGGGCAGGTGCTTCTCCAACAGCATCACCATCAACACAGGAGCACCTCAGGGATGTGTCCTCTCGCCACTGCTCTACTCCCTCTACACTTCAGACTGTGTGGCCACCCATGGCTCCAACACCATTGTGAAGTTTGCTGACGACACAGTGGTGTTGGGTGCCATCTCCAACAACGATGAGGCGGCCTACATGGATGAAGTGAAGAATCTGGCATCGTGGTGCCAGGACAACCACCTCCAGCTGAATGTCGGCAAGACCAAGGAGCTGGTGGTGGACTTCAGAAGGAGTCAGCACAGAGACTACAAGCCCATTATCATCAATGGAGCTCCAGTGGAGAGGGTGCAGTCCTTCAAGTATCTTGGTGTCCACATCTCCTCAGACCTGACATGGGCTGCCCACATTCAGGTCCAGACCAAAAAGGCTAGGCAGCGCCTGTATCACCTACGACAACTGAGGAAGTTCAGGGTCTCTCCAAAGATCCTCAGGATTTTCTATACAGGCGCTGTGGAGAGCATCCTCACACAGAACATGACATCGTGGTTTGGGAACAGCTGTGTGAAGGACCAAAAAGCTCTCCAGAGAGTGATCCGTACAGCAGAACGCTGCTGCAGGATTGCTCTCCCCCCGCTTCAGGACACCTACACCAGGAGATGCCGGACTAGAGCAGCGCAGATACTGAAGGACCCGTCCCGGGTCCTTCAGTGGCAGGATGGCAACTGAAGGACCATCCTGCCACTGACCATCCTGTTGCCAGGTTTGTTGCCATCCTGGCAACAAACTGTTCCAACTTCTGCAATCTGGTAGAAGGTTCCGCATCTTCCGGGCAAGGACAGAGAGACTCAAGAGGAGCTTCTATCCCCAAGCCATCCGTGCCCTAAACACACACACCCGCCCTCTCACATCATCTATAATTGACTGAGTCAGGACTCTTCCAGACACTAAACCAAGGCACAATGTACATTTCAATTCCTTTAATTTTAAATATGTTTATATTGTCTATCCTGTAAAATAGTCAGATGTCTATTCATATTAATGTACAGAATTCACCTGCTTGCTGCTACTACTGCACATTCACCCAATGTATATACTACATATATACTACATATATATATATATATATATATATATACAGTGTTGGGGAGTAACGGAATACATGTACCGCCGTTATGTATTTAGAATACAAAATATGAGTAACTGTATTCTGTTACAGTTACCGTTTAAAAAGGTGGTATTCAGAATACAGTTACTTGGTTGAAATAAATGGATTACACTGCGGTACTTTCCTGTTTCATTTTGTCGCGGGTCAGGACTGTTTGGGTTTTGTTTGACAGCTACGTTCTTTCGTTCCAGGCGGCAGCGTTACGGTTGCCATGGTTACAGGGCGACGCTCTCTCTCTGCGACTGTGTGTTTCCTGGGTGAGAGAGCGCCTTTTCGTTGTTGTTGTTGTGCTAAGCTAACAGGCAGAATGCTACAAGCATAGCTCTAAAGAATGTAGCATCATGGGCAGTGTAGTCCGTGTTGCAGGGAGAATGCACTGCCATACACGTTATGTGTCTGTGAGCGCGAGGAGGGAGAAAAAGGCGAGTGGAAAGGTCCGAGTTGTCGTCGAGGAAAAACGGGAACTGGAAACATGTAAATATAATAATAACCACTGCAGCCAAGAAGAGTGCCTGACGAGCCCAGTTGTAAGTAAGCTATTAAGACTCGACTGTACACCGTGTTCGTGTTTTCCTCCGAAAACAATAAGTTCCATTGGAGCAGTCTTTCAACGCCTCTCTCTGTCTCTCGCAAGAAAAATTGACCCACACAACAAAGTAAAGCTATTTTTCGGCTACGAGCCGACAGGGACCCCGCCGTATTAGTCAGAGGTCCCTTTACTACAGTTCGGAGTCGCGGACCTTCAGTAATAGTAATAAATCACACAGCAATAGTACATTCACGTTGTTGTAAAAAGCATGATAATATATTAAGTAATCCAAAGTATTCAGAATA
Source organism: Maylandia zebra (assembly GCF_041146795.1). Lineage (NCBI taxonomy): Eukaryota > Metazoa > Chordata > Actinopteri > Cichliformes > Cichlidae > Maylandia > Maylandia zebra. Next base: position 6,678,889 of record NC_135170.1, read on the forward strand.
CGTTACACTCATTGAGTAACGTAACGGAATACGTTACAGAATACATTTTGGGGCATGTATTCTGTATTCTGTAATGGAATACATTTTAAAAGTAACCTTCCCAACACTGTGTATATATATATATATATATATATATATATATATATGTATGTGTATATATATATATATATATATATATATATGTATGTGTATATATATATATATATATATATATATATGTATATATATATATGTATATATATATATGTATATATATATGTATATATATATATATATGTATATATATATATATATATATATATATATATATATATATATGTTCTTCCTCTACACCCCCCCCCCCCCCCCCCCCCCCCCCAATTTTTCTGCACATGTCGAGGAGTGTGTCAGGCTACATTTCACTGTATAACTATGCATGTGACAAATAAAGAACCTTGGACCTTGAACCTTGAGCTATAACTTGAACAAAGAGGTTAAAGTGATTTTTGGAGGTGGAAAACCTAAGAGAAGATGCACCATAAGGAAAGAAATCACTGAGAAACAAGAGCACGTGGAGACCACAACTCCTCCGAAGGGCAAGAACTATACAAAAACCTGTTTTAGTGTTTTAAGATGTTCCTATGAGAACATGCTAATAACATCCTGTTTGTATTACAATATGATGACATTAGCCTGTTTCTATTATAAGATCAAGGATATCAGCAATATATACTGATTATTAGCGCTGATGTCAGCATGACAACATCATGTTATTCAATTTGTTTTGGATTATGATATTTTTATAGCACAAAGACTTTTTTAATACAAAAATGATGATAAATGCGTTTTCTTGCCATTAAGTTATTAGACCTCGGGTGTCAAACAAGTGAAATAATAATTTCATTTGTCAGGTATTAATGGCCCGTGGGAGGCGAATCTTCAGCCCTGCTAAGAATTCATGCAAGCAACTTTATTAAATGAGCACACCATTTGGCCACATGCAAAGAGACTAGAAAACTTGACGTCATTTATAGTTCTTAACTTGTTTCATCTGCTGCTCACCACAAACAAGCATAAATTTTGGACTTTTAACTATATTTTCATAGGTTTTACAGCTTTTCCTATTGATAAAAATCTTCCTTATGGCCACAAAGTAATTAAGCAATAAACAATTAATCCATTGAACCCCAATGCCCCCAGTATCAAATGTGAAAGGGAGAACATCTGGTTTAACAGGATGTACAGCCAGATCTGTTAAATATATAAACGTGTAGCATCCACAGAAACATCAGAATCTCAGCTAAAAGTTTTCAAAACCATTTCAACAACCAGCAAACAGCAAATGATTAACGAGCAGGTAAACAGATTTTGCTTTGTGAAAATAGGAAAAGGTCTTCTAAAGACTCTTCAAAGAGTCATGCTGACAGATTTTCTTTTTTTGTCACAACTTTTTAAAACTGTTTAATATGTAACTTCTTTACACAGTGACAGAAAGCAGAGTTTGGTCCGGCCCACTTAATAGCAAAGTGGTCTGTACATGTCCCGCGAAGTAAAATGAGTTTGACACCCTGCATTGAACACTTAGGAATATGTGGTGTCTTAAGTCTGTACAGTGTTTAGCTGACACTGGGTGAAATCAAACACTTCATGTTTTTCATGTGTTTCTTGTTGCCTGGCTGCACACACAGAAAGTCATGATGCCAGACATATCCAGGAACTAACAAGGTTCTGAAATCAAATGTTACTCAAACCAGCCATTCCAACCCTACAGTACTTACCTAAATGTAAGTTAAATTATGTAAGACTTATATATCCGCAGGATTTATCATCTCATTCCCGTGATCAACACTTCATAGGCTGAAAACAAAAACAAAAAGAAAATAAAACAAAACAAAAAAAAGGAACCCAGACAGATAAGCATAGATAAGCATGATCAGTCAAGCTCATTCACACAGAAATGAAGGGGGTGGGTGGGAGCAAGATACTTTTTTATGGCATGCCGTAAATGCCTTATAGGTAAGTTACATGTGTGGAATCTCTTTTGTTTTCTTAATAAAAAAACTGTCTTTGATTTTGCTGGTCTCCCTGGTGACCATGAAATCCTGCTGCTACTCGTACAGTACTGTTTCAGTCCATGCAAACTAACATCTCTAAGAAATCTATAGTAGTAATTAGAGATGGACCGATCCGATATTACGTATCGGCATCGGTCCGATACAATGAGAAATGGTTTAGAGAGGAACTTGGTGTTTGCTATCTTGTCAAAATGCACTTAGGCATGCAGATGTCTGCACATGTCGAGGAGCGTGTCAGGCTACATTTCACTGTGTGTTATACTTGTATAACTATGCATGTGACAAATAAAGAACCTTGACCTTGACCTTGATTGGAGACTCGAGCAGCCAAGAATCAAACTACCAACCTTCCAGTTAGGAGATGGCCTACTCTACCTCTTGAGCTACAGCTACCCCTGGTAGTTATTAGAAAAGGTAGTTAGCAATGACAAAGGAAGGGAGAGTGGGGCATGTTCTGTACAGAACGATTACTGCTAACAGACATGAAATTAAGTTAGATGAAGGATGGGGGGATGGGGAAGAGCTGGGGTGGTAGTGAGTTGGTAGTGGGTTGTAAAATTAAAAAGTTACAAAGATTTGCTATTTAAATGCATAAACTTATATTTATCTAAACTAACATTATGCTAAACTGTGTTTTTCAGTGAGCCTTCCAAAGCCCAGGATCTCTCTGAATAGAGATAAGGTTGCCTGGGGTGAAGATCTCATCATTACTTGTTTGATCTCACCCGAGTTCTCTGGTGGAACTTTCATCCTCAAGAAGACCTCAGGCACTTTCAGCCAGACTGCATCCTCAAGTTCCACATCTGCTACCTTCAGTATCCACAAAGTGGACTTAGATCATAACGGCTCGTACCAGTGTCAGTATAAGAAAACCATTTCAGAGCCAAACTTTTCATCCCCCCTCAGTGATGCTGTCAGACTCTCTGTTAATGGTAAGAAAACAAAACAATTTCCTGAGCTCGACAGCTCCAAGAATCAAAAGCTAAAAGTGTCATTAAGCCAGCAACATATCAATCAGTATTATGCTGTTTTTTTGTTTGTTCATTTGTTTTGTTTGTTTTTTCAGTGAGTTTCCCAAAACCCCATATCACCATAAATCCTGTTGGTGAGGTCACCTGGGGTCGGAACATTGCAATCACTTGTTCAATCTCCACTCAGGTTTTGGGTGGATCGTTCATTCTGAAGAAAACATCAGATTCATTTATAAGGACCCAAACTTCTAGTACAAACTCTGCAACATTCAATATCCTTAAAGTGAACTTTGATAACGAGGGATCGTACCAGTGTCAGTATCAGAAAATGGGCTCAGGTCTTGAATTTAACTCCCCACCAAGTGACTCTGGTAGGCTCTCTGTGACAGGTAATAAAGCAAATACATGTAAGAAACATTTTTTCAAACATAATGAGAAATTATCATTTTTAATACAGATAAGTTGTTTCAGTCATAGCTTAAACTTGTTTTAATAGCTATTTACAAAAAAAAGCACAAACAAAAGCAAAAAAAAAAAAAAGCATTATGAACAGAATCCCACTTTCATTGTGGATTTTTCAGTATCCAGAGAAAATGATCTCAAAGCCAACAGTACTGAGGAGTAAACACACACTACTTGAAACAAACTATTACATACCATGGAGGATTGAGCAGCTAAAGAGCTAAATGCTACGTTGAGGGCTAAAAGATTCAGTAAAAAGACTAGATGTTACAATCCCTGATAATGCATTGCTCTAAATTGAGAAAATCTTAAGGGATGGCAGCCCAGAAACTTTACCAACAGCATTCTTCATTGTGTGCCTCAGCTTTCGGTCTTTTACCCAAGCTAATCTGCCATTTTTCTCGGCAGATAAGCATGGACTTTCATTTACCATGTAGCAAGAAACTTCTAATGTTGCTCAATAACTGCTGAATGTGTGAAAAATAAAATAACACCAAATACTAATAAGTTAGTAAGTGATGAAATGTGTTGAGTTTGATTCAGCTTCCCTTAAGTGCCCCACAAAAATCCTTCCTTCTGCTTTTGATTCTAGAGTTTAAACAAGTCCAGAATTAAAAGGTAGAGAGAATAATATGTTTTAATCCCAGTTTGCTTTCACACAGTGAGACTACAGAGGCCCAGCATCTCCTTGACATCTCCTAATGCAGGACTTGTCTGGGGTCCTGAAGGTGCACAAATCACCAGGGGTTACAGCTTCATCCTCACCTGTTCCATTAACTCCACATTTTCCAGTGGACATTTTATTCTGAGCTTCTCTGGCTCCAACCTCACAGAGCCAGCAGTCAACAACTCAGCCTCATTTAGTTTCCCTGTAGCTGAGTATGAACATCAGGGCAACTACAGCTGTGTGTATGAAGTCACAGTGTCCACACGGACATTCAGATCTGCTGCAACAGCACCGATCAGTGTCATCATTAAATGTAAGTACAGTGTTGAATTTATGTTTTATTAACAAAACCATATCATAACTACCTAATTTTTCTCAGTATTAATGTCTCTGTGTTTTCCCTTTGTATGTTTGCAATTAAGACTAGAAAGAGAAGAAGCAGTAGAAATAGGGGCAAAGGCTGAAATAAAAATAGAACTTAACAGAAACAGGAACTTAAACCTTGATGTTGCCAAAAAAAGAAGAAGAAAAAACTGCTGCCAAACAGCAGTTATGTTCATTTAATAGATATACACTTCTGGTAAAAAAAAAAAAAAGTTTATGTCTCATTGCACTCTGAAATGAAAACATAGTGCACATAAGCAACTGAAGTGTACCAAAATGTATTCTAAAGTTTTGACTCATCAAAGTAGACTTTTGTCAGATATAACAGTTTTTCTACAATAGAAATCAAATATTCTTCAGAAAGTCCTTCCCAATCTGTTGCAGAAGGTCCCATAAATGTTGCACTTGTAGGTTGCTTTGCTTTCACTCTTCTGTCCAGCTCGATGGGGTATAAGTCTGTGTCTGAACAAGCCATCCTCTTGTTCTTTTTCCTGAGGTAGTTCTGGCATAGTTTGGACTTGTGTTTTGGGTCATTATCTTGCTGTAGGATGAACCCCTGACCAACTAGGCACAAACCAGAGAGTATTGCATGGCACTGCAGAATGCTGTGGCACCATCCCTGGATCCAGTAAAACAGCCCCAGACCATCACTCTTCCTCCTCCATGTTTGACAGATGATGCCACACACTGTGGAACCATCCTTTCACCTACTTGATGGCAAACAAAGATCCTACATGATGAACTGAAGATTTAAAATTTTGATTCATTAGTCCACAATACCTTCTTCCAGTCTTCAGTAGTCCAATGGCGGTGTTTCATGTCCCAGGCAAGCCTCTTTGTCTTAATCTGACGTCTTAGCAATGGCTTTCTTGCTGCAACTCGTCCTGTCAAACCTTCAGCTTAAAGTATTCTCTTTACCGCTTAAACTGAGACTTGCTTTCTATACCACTATTAAGCTGTGCTTGAAGCTGTTGTCCTGTGAGCCGCCTATCATATAAGCTGTTAACTCTCAGAAACTTGTTCTCTGATTCAGTGGTGGCTTTGGGTCTGTCAGACCTCTTCTTGTCTGAGTTATCAGTTCACCATTTACCTTTGTACCATTTCAAGCTATTCATTGGACTTGAATGACATGAATTGCAATAAATAACTAGAAACATTTGGGTGTTCTAAAACTTTTGACCGGTAGTTTATAATAATGATAAATGGACTGTTTCTTATATACCACTTTTCTGCTTTTCTGCTCTGAGCACTCAAAGCCCTTTATACAACTTGCCTCACCCAGACTGAAGCAGCCAGTGATCGAACCATCAACCTTCTGATTAGTAGATTACCTCAATTTTTTCAACAAAAGTCGTATACATTTATAAGATTTGCGTATGTTCAGCTTTCTTTTTCTGTTTTTTTTTTTTTTTACGGGTTTTGTAACAAAACCATCTAAGCATTTTCCCCCCATATATAAAACTCTTCTCAACCACTCTTCCTAAGCGAAAAGCTTAGCTCACATAGATATGTTGTGGAAAATGGGAGCAATGTCAAAATGGCTCTGTTTGCCAGAATGAGGAACTCCTTTGTAGCAGTCAACCAAAAACTATCCAAAGATAGATCAGCAAAGCTTAGCTTCACACCACAGTCTTGTGTCAATTCAGTTAGTTCCTCCTGTTCCTGCAAAGTCTTATCCTTTCTAAAAAACTGCTGCTGAGCTATATGGGTCTCTTACCCAGTCAAGGCATTCAGTGGAAACAGAGGGGAAATAAATTAACAACTTCTTCTCGAGCGTTTTCAAATGTTTACCTACTATTTCACACAGTGTGGCAGTTTCAGTATCTCCTTGCCATTTCTGAGCGAGTGGGAACATGCCAAGGTTGGCATTTTTTAGATAGAATAGAATAATCCTTTAATTGTCCCACAAGGGGAAATTTGGTTGTAACAGCAGCCAAAAAGACACATATACAAACAAACAGTACACAGGACACGGAACAGAAACATACACAATTTTTCTTACATATTTACATTAAGGACAATGGTTACTATAAACAGAGTACTGTACAGTTATTAAATTAAATAAAAATAATTACAGGTAAGAGGCAAACCAGATTGTAGTGCGAATCGGTTAATTAAAGATGTTGTTGCCAGAGGTGGACCTTTGAACAAAATACATTTATTATATCTGTGCTTGTGAGCAGGTTTTCATCTCGGCTTTGCATTTGTGTGTTAAGTTTATTAAAATGCGGAAGTATATCTGCCATGTAAGCCAGCCTTGCACACCCCTAATCACTTGTAAGCAGCTTTGCATCATTGTACCTCTCATCACTCAAAAACATGTTTAGCTCTTCCTGCAGCTCAAACACACAGACCAGTACTTTGCTGCGTGCCAACCATCGGACCTCCGTGTGGAGCAATAAAGCTTTATGCTCCACTCCCATTTCCTCGCACAGAGATGCAAGTATGTGGCTTTTCAGAGGTCTTGTCTTGATGAAGGTTGCCATGCGCACGACATCATCCAATACAAGAGCTTGGTCTGCTGGTAAAGTCTTGGCAACGAGCTCCTTGCGGTGCAGAAAACAGTGCGTAATAATAACAACATCTGGGTTTATCGCTTTCACTCTGCTAACGAAACCTTTGGTGCGTCCGACCATGGCTGCTGCTCCATCAGTGCAGATACTCGTGCAGGTTTCCCACCCTCTTTGTTCAAGCTATTCGGATGTAACCCAAAAAATTTCCTGTCCCGTTTTTTTTCTGGCAGTGCCTTGCAAAATAGAAAGTTTTCTCTGATGGAGTCTCCTTCCACAAGACGCACATTGGCCAATAGTTGGGAATGTCAGCTAATGTCCGTAGACTCATTAAGATTGGAAAGAAAAGTATCTGGACTTCTTTAAGTTGCTTGAAGACGTTTCACCTCTCATTCGAGAAGCTTCTTCAGTTCTACGGTCAAATGGTGGAGACTCCCAGATTTAATTCCTCAGTGAGTGTCCCCCAACGGGGTCATGAACCCCCTGTTGATCCTCTACCTAATCACACAAGTCAAGGTGTGAAAACGGGTGTAGGTCACAATCAGTCAAGGTTTTGGATGAACCTGCTCTGAAACCTGGCCCCAACCTATCATGTGATTTCCTGAGGTCAGATGGCCCAGGATGTGAGTGGGCGTTAAGGCGTCTTGGAAGGGATCTCAGATGGCAGAAAGTTGGTGTCGTAAACCACCGCCTGTGTTCAGCTAAAAACACATCCTTTTTAAAATTGCATTTTGTTAACTTTTGACTGTACTTTGTCTTTTTAATCTGTTCCTATACCTTGTAAAGCACTTTGTGATCTTTTATCTAGAAATGTGCTATATAAATAAAATTTTACTTACTTACTTACTTCAAAGATGGTCATTCACAATACACATAGATGGCTTCTTTCACTCCTCTTTCATACTATCTGTCTTCTGTGTCCAAAATGTGAACATTGGTGTCCTAAAAGAGTGACCTTTGTCCTTTAGATGCAGATGGACTGCTGAGTCTTGTCCCGTCAAGGTGGCTCTTCTATGTTGTGCCATGCGTTTATTAAGTGGCTATTTGGTCTCTCCAGTGTAGAGGTCTGGGCATTCGTCACTACCCTTTACAGCATATACTATGTTGCTAAGTTTGTGTTTAGGAGTTCTGTCTTTGGGATGAACCAGTTTTTGTCTGAGCGTGTGGCTGGGTCTGAAGTACACTGGGATGTCATGCTTGGAGAAAACTCCTGTGTTTTTCTGATAAACTGGCAACATAGGGGATGACAATGTTTTTGCATTTGTCTTTCTGATCCTCAAGAGTTGGTGTCTGATCTTCTTTTCTGTGCCTCGTTGCTGACTTTATGAAAGCCCAGTTAGGATAACCACATGTTTTAAGAGCCTCATTTACATGTGCGTGTTCCCTCTTTTTTCCTTCAGGCTTAGAGGGAACATTTTTTGCCCGGTGGTGTAGGGTCCTAATTATTTCAAGTCTGTGTTCCAGAGGGTGATGGGAGTCAAAGAGGAGGTACTGGTCCGTGTGTGTGTGGGCTTCTGGTAAACTTCAACATTGAGGTTGCCGTTCTCTTTAATGTGCACAGCACAGTCCAGGAATGGCAAACAGTTATCCTTTGTGTCTTCCCTGGTGAAATTTATGTTTTTAGCCACAGCGTTGATGTGCGCAGTGAAGGATTCTACTTCTTGGGTCTCGATTTTGACCCAGGTGTCGTCCACATATCTGTACCAGCAGCTAGATACCCTCCCGTTAAAACAGCCAAGAGCCTTTCTTTCCACCATATAAAGGTTGGCTACAATAGGTGACACCGGGGAGCCCATGGCACATCCATGTTTTTGTCTGTAAAAACCGTTGTTGTATTTACAATATGTGGTGGTAAGGCAGAGGTCTAATAGTGTGCAAATCTGGTTTGGGGTAAAGCTGTTTCTGTCTTCCAAGAAGCTGTCTTCTTGTAGTTGTTTTCTGACAGTCTCCACTGTGTCCAGAGGCAGTACCTCCTTTTTGACTCCACCATACCATCCTCTGGAATGTTTGTGTAATGTATGTATGGTCGGAAGGGCTCCAATTTCACTGCAGGCAACTGCAAGTGACAAATAAAGGCTTCATTCATTCATTCATTCACTGCCACCCACTGACATGAAAGAGTAATTACTCTACCAGTCACTGCGTTGAAAGGACAGATGCCCAACAATGATTTTATTATTTGCAGTAATTATTAAATTGTATTTTTTGGACCAATTAATTGAAATTAAATAATTTCCCATGGCACACCTGATGATCTCTCATGGCACAACTCTGTGCCATGGCACAGTGGTTGGGAAACACTGCTCTAGATTAGCAACTTAACTAAGACGTAATTCATTGTACCGGGGAAGTTTTTGATCAAACTGATCGAATGCTGTCCTTCTAGTGTCTTTGATGCTGCTGTTGTCCTCGGTAGCTGTTGGAATCCTGCTGCTGCTCCTGCTGCTGCTGTTAGTGGTTCTCATCAGGAGAAGACAACGACGAGCCAAGGAGCCTCTAGCTTTCATCCACAGTCAAAGTGTGTGCTCACAAATTTTAGGCAATTATTCATCAGATAGTTTGACTACATATTGACATTGTTTTCCCTTACTTGTGTTTCAGTTGTTGACCAAGTCGGGAATGCTTACCAGTGGGGAGACAGTGAGGGTGATGAAGACGATGCGCAGGACTATGTGAATGTTGATCTAATGGACACTAATGTAAAAATGAAAGGGGGAGCTGCAGGAGTGGATGAAGAGGGAAGCAATGACTATGAGGAGCCAGTGTGTAATGATGATCATGATTACAAGAAAGCAGGCCCCAATTGCATGAAGGCCTATGTGAGTGTAAGTGATCACAGAGAAGATGAAGATGATGTAACTAGTGATGAAGAAGACAACTATGAGAATGTATCCCCACCCTCGCTGTATGTATCACCACCACCACCACCTGGTGTAGATAATGATGATGAAGAAGAAACTAGTGATGAAGAGGACAATTATGAGAATGTATCCCCACCCTCGCTTGGTGTACATAATGATGAAGAAGAAGAAAGTAGTGATGATGAAGAGGACAACTATGAGAATGTATCTTGACTATCAGCAGTTCATCATCATTGATAATAACTTGACCTAAAATACAACTGCAACCAAAAAATCTTTTAGCCAATATGTTTAATTAGTTATCTTGGTTTCCCGTAATTGTAACATACTACATAATATAAAAATATATAGATGCCTTTTATATAGATATAAAAGGTAGACTTGCCTTCTGGGTCTGAAAGGTGATGCCATTGTGGAAGCCACTTAGACATGAATTTTTTTTTTATGGCCAACAGGAGGAGACTGCTTTTGTTGCAAAGGTGCGATCTTGTATGGAGGTCTCTGGCTTCCTTGCTATATGAGCTCATGACCTTAAAACCGTTCTGATGTGTTGATGGCCTCAATTGGTAGTTTCAAGTTTAAAATACTGAACACACATGACTTTGTAAATCATCATGTACATTAGAGTCAAAAGAAGGGTAAAGCAGGGTAATCTTTATCATGAGATTCACAAGTTGCTTGCTTCTGATTGGGCTCAGTTTCTCAGTCAGATCTGCAACGTGTTCATGATGCCCAGTTTTAAAACACCCAGACCAAAATGGCAAAATTGCTCAGCTTGAGGCTTCGCAGTAGGTGATGTCAGCCATGGGTGGGTTTATGCATACTTTATAAACATTCTAAGATGATCCCTTAAAACTGTCTTCTAATGTTAAAATTTTAGAATTTCAACAATTTGAATATTTTCTATGTAGTGTAAGAATTTATTAGCTGCCCTTAATATTAAATTCACTTGTTCTAGCTTTTTAGCCATGACTGTGAAGATCTCAACATCAAAAACCTGTTTTAGCCTTTTTTTTTTCTATTCTTTGTATAACCTCAGTTAAGCTTATTGGCCTGAAATTTGCAGAAACCCTTGATTTACAAACAAAGATAATAGACCAAAAAGCTCTATATCTTAATCCAGCTGTTGCTTGCTGTACTCATCCTATAATTTTATGTTATATTTTTTGATTTCCAACATGATGTATTTGCACAAGTAACACGAATATGTACTTCAGGTGTCTGTGTACATATTTAGTATAGTCCTGGTGACAAGGTGTCAAATTTGATCCTGGAGAGGTAAATACAGTATATTTGTATGAACAGATAATGCATATTTTTATATTCAAACTCATGTAAGTTTTTTTTTTTACTTAATGTAAAGCAGTCACACAAACTTTATCTTTGTTGATCTTATCAAAACACATATTTAGCACCTTGTATCAACAATGTAGATGACAAGATGATTTCACCCTCATTTATGTCCTTACAGTTGACCTCTGGTATTCGCAGAGGTTAGGGACCACAGCCACCCTCAAATACAAGTTCTCTATTTCTAATGAGTGCTCAGTTATGAGCAGCTGCTGAGGTCTGTTCTCGATTGTTAGTTAATTTCTGATGAAGGAAAAAATAAGATACCATGTTCACGGTTAGCATAAAGACTGCCAGTGTGAGGTAACGGTTAACCTGTGATTACAGAGAACAATAACTAACATGATTGAACATTTTTTGTTTAAACTAATAACAGCACATGGTCATTATAGCTGTCTCACATAAAGAAGGTTCTGGGTTTGAATCTTGGTGGTGTTGTCATGTTCTTGTTGTGTTTGCATTGATTCTCTTCAGGTATTCCAGCTTCCCCGTACAGTTCAAAAACATACATGGGCTTTGGTAAATGGGTGATTCTGAATTGGCAGAAGGTATGAGTGTGTCTGGTTGTCTGGATCTCTATAACAGACTGATGATCTGTCTGGGGTTTACCCCACTATTTGCCCTATGACACCTGGCATGACTGTACTTATCTGAAGGTTGGTGGTTTGATACCTGGCTGCTTCAGTCTGCATGCCAAATATCTTTGGGCAAGATGCTAACCACAAGTGGCTCCCTCATACATCTACTGGAGTATGAATGTGTGGGAATATTAAATAGAAAGCCCTCAAGCATAGAAAAAAGCACTGGGGTGAATAGCTGAGTTAGGCATGTTGTATAAAGTGCTTTGAATTACTCAGGGAAAGTAGAAAAGCACTATATGTCAGTCCTAGGGTGGAACATTTTCTGCAGGTGGAAGCGTATTAAATAATAATTTTGAACTTCACTGTAAAATCATGACCTTGATGTGACTTGATGATACAGCTGATGATACAGCAACACGGTTGAAAATAGTTAATGAATGCACACATCACACATTCACACATCCAGTTTAAAGTGCTGCTAGAATGAGTGAGAAAGAAGCAAGTCAGTCTGCAGTGTTTGAAGCACCAGAATGACTCTGAGAAAAGACTTACGGACCTTTTGTCACATTGAGGAGACAGAACAGAAGGACAGAAATTGCCATTCACTAGTTTGACCAGCCAGAATGGGTCTGGTCTTAAGAAGAACTTGGATGGACTGAGAGTCATCAAGATGCCCTAAACCAGTTGACAAACTATCTAACACAGGCACCCATTCTAGATTACCATGATTTTTCAGAGCCCTTTGTACCCCACCTCACAGCAGTGCCTGGAAGCTGTTTTATCAGAAACAAGCAGCCAAGATGAAGGTGTTACGCCCCTAGTCTAGGCGTATAGAGACGCACATAAGGTTGGAGGAGAGAGAGGCAAGTACCTGCCCTGGTTCCCAAGCCAAACATTCGAAACCAGTTATGAGTAAAAAAAGGTGATTTTATTTAATGTCAGGAAGCAACCCAGGCTAAAATAATAAACAAAACCACCTAAGTCACACCAGAGGAAACTAACTAAACCCTAAGATAGAAACAAAACAAACAAATGACAATACTATCCCTCACTTCCTAGCCCACAAAACAGGAGAAAACTGTTCGAAAGAAAAAGGCGGCTCACCCCTTCCGCTTCAGCCTATGCATACATAAGCACTGAGTTTACACCAGTGGCGGCTCTGACAGAGCACGCTTACACAGATACCAAGAAATGCAAAAAGTTGGAAACCAGGGCTGGGTCTGCGTCTGCTTTTAAAACTGCTCGCTCGTTTCTCTCTCTCCCGGGAGCTGTCAGAGCGGCTTTTTGAACGCAGTCACCTGTTCCACGGTCCAATCAGCAGCTCACTACTCTTCATTAGGGGAAGGACCTGCAGAGGGTCTTAAGCACAGCACAGACACAGAAACAAAGCAGCTCATACAGACTTCTTATGGCCACAGTCGTAACAGAAGGTCATTGCATATAATGCAAGGACATTAGTATCCCTTGAGAAAAATTTTCATATGCATTCTGGAAAGCTCCTTTCTTCCTCCGTAACCACAGGGAATCTGAGTTAGTCATGAGAGTTACCCCGTCATCGGTTGCTTCACAAAACCAACAACTACTTACCAAAAGCTCGTGTCGTAATTTTACTTTTTACTTTCCAAATATAACATTGCTGGGAGATTTTAATAGCCACATGGACAGAGCATCAAATTAATTAAAAAATTTTTTATATTTCCTATCTGGAGAATTTTGGCTTAGACTAATAAATACATGTTCCCACACACTCCAAAGGACATACTTTAGACCTTATCTGTTGTACTGGAGTCCGAGCGATGAACTATGCTGTATCAGACATATCTTTTTCAGATCATAATTTAGTTTCATTCGGTGTTGGTTTCCAACTGTACAAAGGTAATCTAACATGCTTTCTTAATTTTAGAAACATTACAGGCATTGATTTATCAGTTCTTTCCCCTTGCATTGATAATTTAATGGCCATAGATGCTTCAGCTTCCACAAATGACTTGGTATCTCACTATAACAATGGATTTGTCAAACTCTTAGATACCTTGGCTCCTCAGAAAACTCAAACTTTTCCTTCCCCCATTCTGTCCCTTGATATTCATTTGAATTTTGCCAGCTTAAAGCTATTGGCCATCGCCTGGAATGTCTCTTCAGAAAAACTGGACTTACTATTCATAAGGACATGTATCTCAGTCATAAACAATACAATAGGAAAGAAGCTATTTCTCATGCTAAATGTGCTTGCTACACTACTATTATTCTGTGAGCTGAAGGAAACACTTGTACTAGATATCGTTACCATATACGTTCACTCTCTGCTGCAGTCTGTAATGAATTTATGGGGTTTTTTAAATACCAAAATTGCAAATCTTCATCAATAATTGTCCTCTTCTTTTGATATAATTAACTGTCAACTTTATTCTAACTTGGTTTTAGACTATTGTTAGCTTGAAAAACGTTATAGTTGGGGTTTTTTGTTTACTTTATTTAATTGTGTAAGGTGTGTAAGATGACCTCGAGGATCCCTTAGAAAACTCTAGAAATTTCTATAGCAGAAAGTGAAAAACAAAAACTTTTCCTATTTTCACAAAGTTACAGAGGTTTTATTAGAGACACGTTTTTGGGAACAAAAACTAAGAAAAAACAACACTGTACACAACAGTAGACTGGTTTGTAATAAGCAAACGAATAATGCCAAAAATAGAGATTATTGATGGGAAACTGGTATCAAAACACACTGAGAGTTAGAGCTGTAGAGGAAGTGCCAAACTGCCAAAGTAAGAGGGAATTCATTACATTTTTTTCAAAGGTGAAAATTGTTGTTTTTTGTTTTGTAATTGTTTATTCCTTAATTACTTTGTGGAGTATGAGTGGCCATAAGGGAACTTTTTATCAGTAGTAAAAACTGTAAAACCTATAAATATACAGTAAAATGTTCAAAATGTATGCTTGTGCTTGTTTGTGGTGAGCAGCAGATCAAACAAGTTAGGAATTATAAATGGCTTTAAGCACACATTCAGACCTGTGAGACTCATTCAGACACTCAGACACTGAGCCACGGCTCTGTGCTACATGTACAGTGAAAAATGGAGACTGGCCATCTCTTGGATTTATTTAAGCGTCTTTGATGAATTTACTGCAATTGCACTTTGTTTGTGTAACTTGTGTTGAGTTGCTTCAAAAAGCAGAACATCTGTGTGCAACCAATGTCGACTACTTAATTTATGTAAATCTAACATCTTGTCTGTTTTTCAGTGCACACGTTTCTGCATCTTTGTATATAGTTTATTTTATGTTATATAAAATATACAGGTGAGCCGTATGTTTGACACCTCTGGTATAGTGGTTTCCATATTCAGCTAAAAAAGGTGAAGGTCCTCAGTACACATTACTGAGTAAAATGTTTAAAATTACTTTTACAATTTTAAAATTAATTTTAAATTAAGCACACAAAATCGACAACGCACGATATGCTTTGAGGCAGCATCCAAGGAAGATGGTGTGTGTCTGTGCACACCTGTGTGCGTTAGCGCGCTTGTATTCCAAAGATTTCTCCATATCGTTAGCTTCATAGCATAATTGCCTAAGTCATTTGACTAAGTCAATGACTTAGGCACTTATGCTATGAAGCTAACGATATAATTATCTGAAAGTAAATGTGGGGAGCCATAGCCCTCCGGAAGGGCCCTGACCGAGCCATGGGCGCCAGGCCCTGCCAAGCAACCACCGGGAGTGAGCACCATGCACCCAGCCCCGGACACCGAAAACCACCAATGCACCAAGGGTTGAGGGTATCAGCCATTGGCAGGGAGTGTAGTGGGGGGAGATAGGCCCCCACACCTAGGGGAGCCTGAGATGTTCCCTGAGAGGTGGAGTCTAAGACTCGACCTGACACATAGACACTCCCAGAGGGTCAATCCAGACCCAGGAAATGTTTGCTGTGGAGTGGAGACAAGCAGACCAACCCCGGTCCTGCAGCAGGGAGGCCCAGCATTCCAAGTGCATTAAAAACATGGGGGGACATGGTACTCTCTACCAGAAAGCAGCTGATGTTAGCATGCGTCTGGTGGCCATGGAGCCCAGTCCGACAAAGGGACATGGGCCCATCCTCCTATAGGCCCACCACCTGCAGGAGGCGCCGTAGGGGTCGGGTGCAATGTGTGTCAGGTGGCGGCCAAGAACGGAGGCCCTGGTGAGCCGATCCCCGGCTATATTTAAAACTAAACCAAACTAAATGAAACCCATGTTGTGATCACAAATGGACATCCATGTTTTTTTGTTTGTTTGTTTTTAATCAATTCCACATTGTTATTTTTGAGAGCCAAGTCTCCTGCTTGTGCTCCTTTCATCTGCTAAACTAGCCATATCTGCTTTGTACACCTAGTGGAGAGAGTGGATAGTTTCCGGTACCAGGGGTCTCCACATCACTCAGGACCTATCAAGGTTCAAGGTTCTTTATTTGTCACATGCATAGTTATACAAGTATAACACACAGTGAAATGTAGCCTGACACGCTCCTCGACATGTGCAAAAATGGGGGGGGGGGTGTAGAGGAAGAACATATATGTATATATATATATACATACATATAGTATATACACTGGGTGAATGTGCAGTAGTAGCAGCAAGCAGGTGAATTCTGTACATTAATATGAATAGACATCTGACTATTTTACAGGATAGACAATATAAACATATTTAAAATTAAAGGAATTGAAATGTACATTGTGCCTTGGTTTAGAGTGTCTGGAAGAGTCCTGTCTCAGTCAATTATAGATGATGTGAGAGGGCGGGTGTGTGTGTTTAGGGCACGGATGGCTTGGGGATAGAAGCTCCTCTTGAGTCTCTCTGTCCTTGCCCGGAAGATGCGGAACCTCATCATGGACCTGTCACATTAACACCCTGGTTAAGACCCTGGTTAAGAAAGCCTGCCAGTGTCTCTTCTTCCCCAGAAGACTTAGGTGCTTAAGAAGTTCTACTCCTGCGCCATCGAGAGCATCCTGAAACATCTGCACCTGGTTTGGGAACAGCACCAAGCAGGACAGACGAGATCTGCAAAGAGTGGTGCGCTCGGCCAAACGCATCAATCTATCAGCGCTTTCTGACCTGCTGTCCATCTACACCAAGTGGTGCAAGAACAAAGCCAGGAAGATCATGATGGGCCTCTCCCATCCCAACAATGGACTCTTCTCACTGTTGAGGTCTGGGAAGCGCTTCCGCTCCCTTAAGGTCAAAACAGAGTGAAAGAGGAGTTTTGTCCCCCAGGCTATTTGGGACTTGAACCAGGTGTAGGACTGGACTCTCATACATCACATCACCGCACACACTCTGTTTATTTGCACACTTCTTATAATCTCTCTCTTAAATCATTATTTGCACATTCTTTTTTACTGTAAATTTCTAAGGTAAAATCTGTAAATTTTATCATTATCTGTAAATTCTTTACTGTCGTTTAATGGGCATTGCACAGCAATAAGCATTTCTCCACATATTGTATTTTGTGTGTGTGTGTGTGTGTGTGTGTGCGTGTGACAAATAACATTTGAATTTGATCAAGGCTGTCTATCCCACTTGCTTCCACATAACACACCTGCTGCTTCAAAGCCTTATCTGGTCTAATTGCAAGCCAGCTTACACTGACATGCATGCACAAGTCTGACTTATTTCAGTGATTTCACAAAGCTTATCTTCAACTCTTGGACCTCAAAAGGATGTGTATTGTGGCAACACTGTAGTGACAATCCTATTCCTTTCTAGCTTGGAGACTAGATAGGGTTGCTAGACATGAATAATGAGTGAATGGAAAAGGGGGCAAAAAGTTTTACCACACTTTTGCACTCTATACATTTTTTTAGATGTATTCAGAATTACCTTTTTGTTTATTAAAAATTACCTTTTTAAATATATGTGTGTGTGTGTGTGTGTGTGTGTGTGTGTGTGTGTGTGTATGTATATATATATATATATATATATATATATTTTTTTATTATTATTATTATTATTTTTTTTATTATTTTTTATTTATTTATTTATTTTTTAATTTAATTTAATTTTTTTTTTTGGGAAATTTCTGGTAAAAAATCGTTTTGTTGGACGTAATTTAAAGATTCAAAGGAATTTCAAACGTCCAGTTTTCATTTAGGGACGGAGCGCCTCTTGTGTTTGTAGCCCCATGGAAAGATGAAAAGTGTGTAAATCTCTCAAAACTCCGCGAGCACATAAACCGTGATGTGAGCGTAAACAATGTCTGAAATAATTTTTAGAGACGAGTAAGCTCGTGAAGGTCTTTGAAAGTGAGACTGATGACTGATTGAACTATTTGATTTGTGGAATTGCATGTGTGGACTGTTGCACGCATTTCTGAGTACGCGGAATTACACACAAATCATTGTGTGCGCGCATATATGTAAATCTTAGTTTACACTTGTGGGTAATATCGTAACCATTTTCCAATCTTTTGAGACTAACTATCTCACGATAGAAGGGCCTGAGACGGGAGATACGCGCTTTGATTGACACTTTTGGCAACGAATGGCGATAAACTTACAGTGAAACTAAATTGATTTCATTGATCATATCTGTACTCACGGCTGGCAGCAGAAAGCAGAATGATAACATTCAGTCAGAAGTATAGATGCGATTGTTTTTTTGCTGGACAAAGTGTGTTAACTTCAGACTTTAATTCTGCATAGTTTTAATGCCCCGTGTCGGTTGATGGGAAAAAAAACCCCGCGACAAAACGAAAGGGGAAGTGTTTCGGGAGGACAAGCACTGTGAACAATTTTAGTTCTCTGTAGTGTTCTCTGGATCTCATAAATGACACGCCATGTGGGGCAGACAGCATTTTTTTACCCTCGGTAAGACGGATTTTCTATAATGTATAATGTTTTTTGTAATTTTGTACAGGCACAGTATCAATAGGATTTTGGGTTTGATTTTCAATGCAAATATTCATCACTGCATATCAACAAGAACATTTCTATGTAATAAGCAATGGCATGGTTTCCTCTCCGATAGTTTCTTGTCTCTTGGCCTCACCGTCACCTGCTGCAGGTCAGTCTGTTCCTATGTCTTTTTTTAAAGGAAAACCTTTAAGGGAAATATTAAAATGTTGTTTATATAACGTTCTTGATAGGTCAGATCAGACTAGCTGGGTCTGGGTCCACTCGGTGCTCTGGAAGAGTTGAAATCTATCACAGTGGCTCCTGGGGAACAGTCTGTGATGATGACTGGGACTTAAAAGATGCTGAAGTGGTCTGCAGACAGCTGCACTGCTGGACAGCAGTGAGTTTCCATAAATCAGCTCACTTTGGTGAAGGTACAGGACAAATTTGGCTTGATGATGTGGCCTGTTCAGGAAGTGAAAGTTCTCTTACTGAGTGTCGAAACAGAGGATTTGGGACACATAACTGTGGGCATAATGAGGATGCTGGTGTCACATGTTCAGGTGAGCAAACTTTCAGTTAAATCCTATCGTGATATCAGTTCATAATAAAAGTTGTTAAAAGTGGTGAAGTGATTATTATTTTTCGTTAATAAATAATGTAATTAGTATATTATATTGTTTTTACTACACTTTGTTCATTGGAGAAAACATTTACTAGTAAATTATATTTCCCAACAAAAATGTAAATGCATATCTTTTTTTAAAATAAGATTTTCTTCTTCTCTGAGACACAAGTCTCTTCAGCTGCTGTAAATAAAAGAATCAGTGAAAATGAACTTTGAACTTCCAACTGATTTTAATCTCAAACATAACCTGTTCCCAACAGTTTTAGATTTTGCTCTCACAGCTGCAGACTTGGTGCGGTTTAAGGTTTTGACAGTAAAGATCAAATATAAAAACAAAATTTGAAACCCTGAACGAGACTTTTTCAGTTACTTTCTAATTATTCTAATTGTTCGTAGAGTTCTTTGAAAATGTTCTTTTTCACAAGACTGTCCTTTCTCAGCTGTAATGTTACAGCCTGTATGACCAAAATCAACATCAACACCATGGCTGCCATATTTTCACACACAACGGACAGATCAGCATGATTAATCAAGCGTACAACTAAAACATATACTCAGTGAAGTTAAAAATGACACACAGTTTACAATTCTATATCCAATAAATAATATGAAGTAGGCAACAGGAAAATACAGTGTGAAGTTGTAAGGTAGTTTTTTGATGATTGAATTAAAAATTTAAAATGTTCAGCAGGTCGACATATTGTGGGAAACATCACTGTGGTATCATCGAGCACCTCAACAAATGATGAAATCGTCCTGCCTGCTACTGTGTGACTATTCTTCAGCTGCTCTACTTTCTGTTCGTTATCTTTGATCTTGAGCTTGCCTGCAGATACCTTTGATCTCATTATCAAAGCATTAGTTGCTTTGCAAGGTGATGCTGACAGGAAAAGGATTAATTTAGCAGCGCGGCGCATTGAACAGCAGTAATGTGGTATTACTACTTGACAGTGACACATGGGGAAATAATTCAGAAGCACATCTCTGGGTTCAGAGCGGAGGGAGTTGCCTTTTTTTTTTCTCCTGTTCTTCACAATGAACTTTTGGCTCTGTTTGTATTTGTTATTTATTCAGTTTAGGTAAATGTAAGGTTAACACTGACAGGCCAACTGCCTGTAAAAAAAAAAAAAAAAATCCAGGACGTGTGAATTTTCAAGTATTGCATGCTAGTCAGGGCCATACTTTCATGGTGTCATGGCTTCTGTAGGAGCATGTCAGGATTTTCCTCTGTTTCGTCATCTGTGTGCTGCCTATGTGTTTTTTAAAGTTACTTTTGAGTCTGGTTCACTCCGAGTCACTTATTTGAGAAACAGATTGTAACCTTAACCAGCTCATTGGCAGGTTTTCTTCAACAGAGTATCCTGTTGTCCTGCTGCACATCAACCAGCTGCCTGAAACTTCATTTCCTCATTCATAAAGTCGCCATCAAAGCTCAGACCAGCAACTTATTCAAATGAGCAACAAAGCAATGCAAACCAAATACGGGTGCCATCATTTAGAAAATGGATGGATAATACAAAAATTATCAAAGCGCTTTACACCACTCTCATTCATACAAGCACTTTTTTTGTATGCTTTCTATCTAACATTCACACAGATACACTCTGATGGGTGCACTGGAGGGCAACTTGGGTCTAGTATCTTCCCTAAGGATATTTGGCATACATACCGGAGCAGTCCGGGATTGAACCACCGACCTTTTGATAAATAGATTATATGAAAAGGCAGCGGCAGCCTCGCCTCTGTCAGTGCGCCCCAGGGTGGCTGTGGTTACAATGTAGCTTGCCATCACCAGTGTGTGAATGTGTGTGTGAATGGGTGGATGACTGGATATGTAAAGCGCTTTGGGGTCCTTAGGGACTAGTAAAGCGCTATATAAATACAGGCCATTTACCATAGATTGGTAGAACACCACCCCAACAAACCAAAAATGTCTCTTAAATGTTGAAATACTGACCAGGAAAACCAGTGCTAGTGCCATTTTACTGTCACAATGCTGGCACTACACCAGAGATGCTTAAGTTAAAAGGAGAATACGGTGTACATTTACCACATGCCAAATTATTGTTTCAGGGGTCCCCCCCAAGCCAAGGATCTCCATAAATAACAGTGAGGTCACCTGGGGTCAGAGTGCCAGCATCTCTTGTTTAGTCCCAACTCAGGCATCAGATGGAACTTTCATCCTCAAGAAGACGTCTGACTCATTCATGGAGACTAAAACCTCAAATTCCAACTCTACTATCTTCAGTATCAACAAAGTGAACTTCAGTCATGAAGGACAGTACTACTGCCAGTACGAGGAAAGCATTCAGGGTTCAAAGTTCTCCTCCCCCTTTAGTAACTCTGTAGGACTCTTTGTTACTGGTAAGGATAAATCCAATTTCCCAAGTTTTATGGTATATTCCATTTTGTATAATCTAATCAGTAAACTGGTGATAAAATGAAAACTTTAATTCTGTGTTGCTATTTCAGTAAGCTTCCCCAAACCCCATATCTCCATCAGTCCTGCTGGTGAGGTGACCTGGAGTCAGAACATTGCAATCACTTGTTCAATCTCCACTCAGGTTTTGGGTGGAACGTTCATTCTGATGACAACATCAGATTCATTCAACAGGACCCAAAATTCAGCTACACACTCTGCTACCTTCAGTATTTCTTCTGTGGACTTTGATGATGAGGGATCGTACCAGTGTCAGTATCAGAAAAAGGGCTCAAGGCGGGACTTTAATTCCCCGCTAAGTGACAGTGTCACACTCAGTGTCACAGGTAAGAGCAATAAATAAAAGGGTAAAATAAAAAGATCAAAACTGATCAACTAAATAAAAATAATACAAATTTACAGATCTTTACATTTTTGCTATTACAAATAGTGTTGTATAAACTGTAGAAATTACTTGTCATAAGATATCAACAGCGTTAATTTATGTTTATCTATGTAATAAAAATATAGATATAAACTTTTTCATATAAGACAAAAAGCGCAATTTCAAAGGTACATCTAGTTTTTTCTGCATAATCTCGCAGAAACGCGGCTGCAGTTAATAAACTGTGTTTTTTTTTTGTTTTATTACTGTTGGCTCACTATATAAAAAAAAAATGCTGGAACTTTTCTGTCATTTCAACGTTTATTTATTACGTAATTCCTTAGTGTAATGTGAATGACCACGAGAGGGATCTTTATCAGTAGGAACAGCAGCAAAAATCTATGCCCTCCTACACATATCCAGTGGGACGAATTGGAGTCTTTGGCAGACCGATTCTGGCCCCTGGGACTTATGTTTGACACCGCCGCTGTAGAACATTAAACAGCTGTTAACATTCGGTAGATCACAAAATACATGGCTAATGTTGATTGGTTAATGATGATTCATAAATAATAAGCTAACTTGCATGAAATGCTACCATTGGACTTGTTTCTGCTGCCCTTCTTAATGGTAAGTCTTTCTTTCACACAGTGAGACTGCAGAGGCCCAGCATCTCCTTGACGTCTCCTAATGCAGGACTTGTCTGGGGTCCTGAAGGTGCCGAAATCACCAGGGGTTACAGCTTTGTCCTCACCTGTTCCATTAACTCCACATTTTCCAGTGGACATTTTATTCTGAGCTTCTCTGGCTCCAACCTCACAGAGCCAGCAGTCAGCAACTCGGCCTCCTTTAGTTTCCCTGTAGCTGAGTATGAACGGCAGGGCAACTACAGCTGTGTGTATGAGGTCACAGTGTCCACACGGACATTCAGATCTGCTGTATTGGCACCGATTAGTGTCATCATTAAATGTAAGTACAGTGTTGAATTCATGGATTTTTGTATAAAGCAAAAAATAACATAAAAATATCAGACTGACTGTGGTAGCTGTAGCTGTATGTACCATGCAAACTGTGACCATTGCATTAGCTTATGTTTCCCAGTCTTGTTATAAATGTATACATTTAAGACCACAAAGAGAAGTCATAAAGGAGGAAAATGGTAGAGTATAAAAATAAAATGGTAAATAGACTGATTCTTATATAACAGTTTTCTACTCGTCTCTACTCAAATGTCTTTGTACAACACGCCACATTTAACCAAGCACTGTTTTCTATACTTGTCAGTGCCTTCTAACTAACATTCATACTCTGATGCAGTGGTCCCCAACCCCCGGACCTCGGACCGGTACCGGTCCGTGAGTCATTTGGTACCGGGCCGCGAGAGTTGAGGCTCAGGTGGGAAATGTATGGTTTTCAGGGTTTTTATCGGTTTTCAGCCTTATTTTGTTATCGTTTTTATAGTTTACTCAGTTTTCCTGGGTTTTTTCACGTGTGTTATGAATAAATGTTCTTTTTTTCAGTACTGGTACTAGTTTTATTTTGTTGTATTTATCCGCGACACCTTAAAGGCCGGTCCATGAAAATATTGTCGGGCATAAACCGGTCCGTGGCGCAAAAAAGGTTGGGGACCGCTGCTCTGATGGATGCATCAGGTGGTTAATAACTTGCCCAAGGATATTTGGCATGCAGACTGGGGAAGCAAGGGATTGAACCACCCCCTTTCCAATCAGTAGATGACCTGCTCTACCCCCTGAGCTACAGCCATCCTCAAAAGACCCCATTTGTTTTTGAGGACAGAAAATAAAAAAAGATCTTAGCAAACCAGTTCTTATTACAGATTGTTTTTACAGTAATGTTCTCAGAAAATCTGTTAAGTATACCCAAACCTCTTACAGTCACTCAGTCAGAACAGACCCGGTCTTTTGGATGAGGTACTGTCCACTATGTGTTACACCATTATCCTGCATTCTATGTGAAAGTTAGTCACAAATCATGAAGATCAAATAAAAAGAAAGTCAGACTTAATATAAGACATTAAAGCAATGATCATTTTGATGAATGTTACTCTTACTCTGTAATATTGACATTATGTTCTGCAGTATTGTCAAACTGGAGGTTAAAGCTGGCTATGCTGTAGGGCAGACCTACCCTGTAGGTGAAACGTTTCATGAGCAAGCATTGTCCCTCATTTTCTCAGATCCACCCATTGACTGACACTTGGTTTCATAATGGCAAAAATGGTGAGATTAAGAAGGCTTGACAACAGGACTTAACAAACCAATGGGTGGTCGTGTCTAACTTTTAGACATAGTTGAGATGAGAAGTGTTGACAGGATGAGCGGAGTGCCCTTTCAGTGACCTGTAGCCATATTCTCAAAACAGACTTGAAATAAGTTACATGTTCTAAATTAAAACATTAATGAAAAGTAGTTCATTATGTGAAGAAGTGTTTTGATGGTCAAACTGATCAAATTCTCTCTCCTTAGTCAATTTGATGCCGCTGCTGTCCTCAGTATCTGTTGGACTCCTGTTGCTGCTGTTGCTGTTGCTGTTAGTGGTAGGGCTGACGTGCAGGAGAAGACAACAACGAGCCAAGAAGCCTGTAGCTCTCATCCACAGTCAAAGTGTGTGCTCGCAAATTTTAAACAATTATCCATCTGATATTCATCAGACTATATATTCACATTCTTTCCCCTTACTTGTGTTTCAGTGGCTGTCCGAGTCGGGAATGCTTACAAGTATGGAGATGAAGATGATGATGAGGATGTTGAGGACTCTGTGAATGTTGATCTATTGGACACTAATGAAAAAATCAAAGGAGGAGCTCCTGGGCTGGATGAAGATGATGATG
This sequence comes from Maylandia zebra, assembly GCF_041146795.1. Taxonomy (NCBI): domain Eukaryota; kingdom Metazoa; phylum Chordata; class Actinopteri; order Cichliformes; family Cichlidae; genus Maylandia; species Maylandia zebra. The sequence continues at coordinate 6,703,884 of NC_135170.1, forward strand.
ATTATGAGGACCTAGTGAGTGATGATGATCACGATTATGAGGAAGCAGGCCCAAATGACAAAAAGTCCAAGGAGGCCTGTGTGAGTGTAGACTGTCACAGACAAGATGAGGAAGAAACTAGTGATGAAGAGGAAACTAGTGATGAAGAAAACAACTATGAGAATGTATCCCCACCTTCAGCAAGTGTGGATAATAAGGAAGAAGAGGAAACTAGTGATGAAGAGGAAACTAGTGATGAAGAAAACAACTATGAGAATGTATCCCCGCCTTCAGCAAGTGTGTGTAATAAGGAAGAAGAGGAAACTAGTGATGAAGAAAACAACTATAAGAATGTGTCCCCGCCTTCAGCAAGTGTGGACAATAAGGAAGAAGAGGAAACTAGTGATGAAGAGGAAACTAGTGATGAAGAAAACAACTATGAGAATGTATCCCCGCCTTCAGCAAGTGTGGATAATAAGGAAGAAGAGGAAACTAGTGATGAAGAGGAAACTAGTGATGAAGAAAACAACTATGAGAATGTATCTTTACCATAACCAGCTCATTATCATTCGTAATGAGCTCTCGTCCTTTTGTATGAAATGGTAAATGGACTTGTTCTTATAAAGCTCTTTTATCCTCTGAGCACTCAAAGCGCTTTAGGCAACTTACCTCTTTCATCCATTCATACAAGCACTTTTGATGCTTAAGAGTTTTCTATCTAACATTCACACACATTCACACTCCAGTGGATGCATCAGAAAGCAACTTGAGGTCAGTATATATATTTAGCATGCAGACTGTGGGAGCCAAGGATCAAAGCAACCTTCCGATTAGTAGATGAGCCGCTCTAGCTTCACCTACTTCTTTTCCATGCACTTCTTTGGAAGTGCATGGAAAAAGGGTAAAAACTGTCGTGTCACCTTCCAGTCATATTGAACACAACATGATGTTAACTTTGTAAATGATGATGCACTTTAGGCAACTTGCTTGCAACTGATTGAGCTGTGTCCCCTAAGTTCTAATCTCAGTCAGATCTTCCCCTTGCTCATGAAAACACCAGTTTGAAAACACCAAGAGAATGATGGCAAAATTGCTCATCTTGAGGCTTCACGGTGGGATTTCAATAACCAATGGGTGATGCCAAGCATGGGTGGATGCATGCATTATTTTTAATATCCAGTATCTCACAAAAGTAAGTAAACCCCTCACATTTTTGCAAATATTTTGTTATGTCTTTTCATGGGACAACATTGAAGATATGACACAGTGTACAGCTTGTATAACTTTAAATTTGCTGTCCCCTCTAAATAACTTACAGCCATTATTGCCTAAACTGCTGGCAACAAAAGTGAGTACACCTCCAAGTGAAAATGTCCAAATTGTGCCCAATTAGCCATTTTCCCTCCCTGGTGTCATGTGACTCATTAGTGTTACAAGGTCTCAGGTGCAAATGGGGAACAGTTGTGTTGAATTTGGTGTTATTGCTCTCACACACTCTCATACTGTTCACTGGAAGTCTAACATGGCAAAGGATCTGCAAAATAGAATTATTGCTCTACATAAAGATGGCCTAAGCTATAAGAAGGGTGCCAACACCCTGAAACTGAGCTGCAGCACATTGGAAAAAGACCATACGGCAGTTTAACAGGACAGATTTCACTCAGAACAAAAAATAATCGTTGCCACGCAAAATATTGACACCTTGGGCACAGCTTGGACATTTTCACCTACAGGTGTACTCACTTTTGTTGCCAGCAGTTTAGACATTAATGGCTGTATGTTGAGCTATTTTGAGCTGACAGCAAATTTACAATGTTATACAAGCTGTACACTGACTACATTACATTCTATCAAGGTGTCATATCTTCAGTGTTGTCCCATGAAAAGATACAACATTTTTTCAATAATGTGCAGGGCGTACTCACTTTTGTGAGATACTGTACATTTTCTCCAACATTAAAACCAGATCTGAATTTAAACTAGTCAAATATTGTCTATGTACTGTAAAAATATTAGCTGGCTAACCTAAGTTTGTTGTAAGAAGCCTTCTAGATATGATAGTCAACAGTGAAAAGCTCAACTTCAACAAACTGTTTGCAAACTGTTTTCTATGATGTCACTAAAGCATCAGTGTGGGTCTTCACATTAATTATTAGTAATAATTCCAGGATATGTGTTTAAAAGAGTGCAAATGTTCTTTGAAACAACCTTCCCTGATAACTTTTAGATTTTTGATGATTTATATTTTAATGCTTTGCACTGTATGTTATTCTTGATGGTGGACTTGGGTCTGGGACGCCTCTATTTTGAACTGATATTGCAATTAATTTTAGATGCATACATCATATTTTATATTTTCCAGTATTATGACTTTGTCCATATAAAAAACATACTGTAAATATATACATGTATACATGCAAAGTATTATACACTGTCCCTTGATACTCAAACACTTTTCAAAAGCAAACTATCAATTTCATTTTGTTATTTATGTAAAACTATAGATAGCGAGTAAACACCTTTTCTAATAAATTTCCTACAGAATATGTAATTTCACCTGGATGTTATTCCACATTCTCACACATTTAAAACCCTGGGCAATCTTAATTTGGATGTTTTGACAAACTTGTGAATAATAACCTGGTTGAGCTGGGTGGTGTAATCATATCTTAGTCATTTAGAGATGCAGACACAGCAGCTATCTGGAGTCTCTCTTTCTGTTTCTGATCTGGCATCCTCTACCTAACTGACACACTTCTTTATTCATGCAGCAGTGCTGATGACTCACAGCTGACTTAGGTTATTTCATATGCGTCGTTGTTCCTTGTGAACTTTTTTCTTTAGTCCAGATTTGGTGGCTTCACCATGAATCCCCAGTGCAGTCCAGTTCATCCAAACCATAATGCTTCAAGTAAAGCCAGTCAGCTGAATGCAAACAATATTTATTTGCTGACACTTTGAGGTGCATTAAACTTTTCACAGCAATAACAGACCTCAAGATAAGCTTCTGGTGTTTTGTATCAGCAAACTGTTCCAAGAGGATGTGGTAAATACCACAATGAGCCAGCTGTTTTCAACCAATCACATTCATTCTTGTTCACTGTTTGAGCCAATCACATGAAGGCATTACAGTCCTAAAAAGCCACAAATACATATGACACATGCTCTTTGTTGTGTTCACAAACAGCGCTCACATACACACAGTGTGGAAATGTTAGAGTCTGTCTTGTTTCGGGTTACAGGGCCTCATCACTGCTTAAAGGATGAGCTCAGACTGCTGTTTGAAATATGTGCTCGGCCCGGAGTCGCTGCTTAGGTCAGTTCTTGGTAGTCAGTTAATGTCTGACGAATGAAAATTCACAGAGCATACAGATGCATAAATAATAAAAAAAAGCAGTTCCATGTCAAAACTGTACTTGCTTCAGAAATGAAGGTAATGTTAACATTAAGAACACAACGGCATGTGCCGCCATTTTGGTGTTACCTTGGCTGTTCATGCACCTCTTGAGTTTTGTAACTTGGCACAATTGCCACTATGGATGTATTCGAGGGAAAACCACGGTCCGTCTGTACAGGCATCTGTATGACACATAAATGTGAGAGCACAAGGACTCCCAAATGTCAATGAATTCACGGAGAGATTTCAGCGACACTGGGAAAGAAAAAATCAGTGTGTTACAGACTGTGGAAGAATCTCCGTGATCACTCTGTAAAGGCAAGAAAGAGGGTACAGGCTAGAAAAAAGCACCAGCAGGCAACAAGCCAGCCCAGATATTAGCAGAAATACACTGGCTGATGAGGTTTGTAAAACACAGAGATTGATAATTTATTTATTGATATTTTGTTTTAAGTCTTTTGTGTTAATGTACTTTTGCAGAATTGACTCTTTGGTGGTTGGCCTGTTGCACCCCTCACAGGCAGTTGTAGAAACTTTTTTTTTCCTTCAACCATGACTCACTTGTACATTTTGTTCAGCAAATTTGCTTGTTTCTAGACACATCTCCAAAAGTTGATTCTGTTCATCTGGACGTAGCGTTTTCAGAGAGAAATGTTTCGTCACTCATCCAAGTGACTTCTTCAGTCTCAGCTGACTGCAGGTTTCCCCAGCCTTCCCCAGCTTTATTTAATGGAAAACGTCCACAACACTCTTCTGTGTTGTGCCATCCGCTTAGCCAGAGGTTGTTTGGTTTCCCTGATGTATAAATCCTGGCAATCCTCCTGGCACTTAACAGCGTACACTATGTTACTCTGTTTGTGTTGGGGGACCCGATCCTTGGCGTGAACCAATTTTTGGTGCAGTGTGTTTTGGGTTTTTTAAGACACTGACTGTGCACTGTTAATGCTGTCCTATTATTAGACACTATACAGCAGGTATGAAGGTGGAAGAGAAGGAATCTCAGAATCATCAGGTAAAATTTATATAAATCTGTGCTGCACTTGATGTAACATAACTTTGACCTTTAAGCCACAGCCATTGTGCCACATTGTGCACCAGTCACACACTGCTCTTTTAATCCATCACAGTACACAGTAAACAAAAACACGAAATTGCCATTCAGATATTTTTTTCTTGTTTGACCTCTCACTCAGACATAATGGATCATATTATTGCACTTTCCACTTGTTGGTAATGTGCTTCTTATGCTTTATCTGTATTTGTTCGGGGACTTGTTATAAATCTGTCATGGTATTGCATCACGGACCCAGGGTTTGGTGTTTATTGGTTAATATTCGTGGATTATTGTCATTCATGGTTTTCTGCTTGTGTTTATTCTTACTTCCTTGGCTTTAGGTTTGTTTCTTTGCCTTCCCCGTGAGATGCAACCTCAAAATCACTCACTTGTTCCATCATTACTAAAGAAAGTTTATTTACTTTACAAAGTTTATTTATTTCACATGACACCCACTCCAGGAGTTTTGTTTTCCACAAAATAACTGGTGACCCTCCTACTCCTACATGCACGCACACACAGTCTCACTCTGTAAGTGAGTTGTGCACTAACTTCCGGTCGAGTGAACGCTGGCGCGCTTGGCTGCCGCTGCTCACCGGTTATTATTATCTTATTTTTTAAGTTGCTGACGACAATTTAAATCAAGTATCTAAAACGCGGCCCTGTTTTGACTTGTTTTCGCAATATTTTCGGGCTTCTATTGCTTGCGCTGCAGCTGTCAGCGGTCCCTCCGTTTGTGTTCAGTGCTCGGCCCTGATTAAGATGCGGATCCACAGGGTGTTGGTGTGGCTTGTGCTCACCTGGGTTTTTTTATCCATCATTCATCACCCGGCAACAGCTCTTCTCCAGTATTCTGCTACGGATCTTTTACGGCTCCGTTTTTGCCTGGCTATCTCTCCACCGGTGGCTCTATACTTCTACCCGGACATCGCCTTCCAGCCCCGCCGCAGGTATATCCACCGAGGGCTTCAGCGGAAGTTCAACATCAGTGACACTAACTCAATATTTTCCATCTGGTCAAAAACTCGTCATCCTCCCTGCAAGACTGACCGGGCTGTTGACCACAGTGTGCTGGCCCACCTGGCTAGATCGACTAAGCCTACTGTCAGGCATGGTAACTCCAGCATCAAGTTTGGTCTATTAAACATCCGCTCTCTCACTGGTAAGGGACATCTCGTCCATGATCTCCTCTGTGATCGTAAGTTGGACTTTCTTTGTTTAACTGAAACATGGCAACTGCCTAATGACTTTGTTTCTCTTAACGACTCCACTCCATCTGAGTTTGTTTACACCTGTCAACCTCGCATCTCGGGGAGGGGCGGAGGTCTCGCGATAATTCACCGGAGGCACTGGAAAGTGCTCCCTGTCTCTGCCCCTCCCTCCCATTCATTTGAATACACTGCACTACAGCTCCCTGGATCTACCCCCACCATCATATGTACTGTTTATCGGCCACCTAAGCCAAACAAGGAGTTTTTAAATGAATTTTCTGCTCTTCTCACTCATTTTTCTGTACTTTCTCCAAATCTGATCATTGCTGGTGACTTCAATATTCATATGGACAATAATAAAATCCCTTTCCAGAGATTTTACCTCCTGCCTGGAAAGTTTTGGGCTTCTACAGTACATAGAATTTCCTACCCATTCCAAAGGTCATATCCTGGATTTGGTCTGTTGTTCTGGCATTACCCCCACCCATTGTAAAGCCACATTGTTTCCCCAGTCTGATCATATGTTTATTTCTTTTGATGCAAACATAACCGCTTCCAAAACCTGTATCTCTCGTAATATCACTTTTAGGAAAATTAGTAATATCAACCCAGCTGTTTTTTCATCTGCCGTCCATGACCTTCCATCTATCCACTGCTCCTCAACCCCTCATGAACTCGTTTGTCATTATAATGTCAACCTTCATAACCTTCTTAACATATTTGCTCCCCTTAAACATCGAACTGTCTCATTTTCCCGTTCAGCTCCATGGTTTACCTCCGACCTGCGTCACCTTAAAGCTAAAGGACGCCAACTCGAACGTCTATTCAAGAAAACCGGACTTACTGTACATAAAGAAATGCACAATGATCATGTTTTGTTCTATAAGGACTGCATTGCCTCAGCCAAATCTGCTTACTACTCTGGTTTAATTAGTTCTAATGAAGGTAACTCCAGGTCCCTCTATTCATTGTTCAGTAAAATTACAAAACCTCCAGACACATTCCCCTCCCAGATGTATTCTGTTGATTTTTGCAATTCTCTTATCTCTTTTTTCACTTGTAAAATCTCAGACATTCACCGTCAACTTAACTCTTTAGGAGCTCCTGGCTCTGAAGTAGACTTCCTGGTTCCCCCACTGTCTTCCTGTCAGCTATTTTCAAGCTTTACTCTTCCCTCCATAACTGATGTATCTAATCTCATTAAAAAATCTAAGCCATCCACCTGTCAACTTGACCCTCTCCCTACTGTGTTAGTTAAAGCCTGTCTTCCCTCTTTAGCACCTCTCATAACCAATATTATTCATTCCTCCCTGAACACTGGGATTGTTCCTGAAGCACTGAAAAAGGCTTCTGTTATTCCAACTCTCAAAAAGCCTGGTGCAGACCCCAATAACTTTGATAATCTTCGCCCTATATCAAATCTCCCCTTTATTTCAAAAATTCTTGAAAAAGTTGTCACCGCCCAGCTTCATTCACATCTCAATGACCATAATCTCTATGAACAATTTCAATCTGGTTTCCGCCCCAATCATAGCACAGAAACTGCTCTGTTAAGGATTACCAATGACCTTCTGATGGCAGCTGATTCTGGTCTCCTATCCATTCTCATCCTTCTTGATCTTAGTGCGGCGTTTGATACCATTTCTCACAATATTCTCCTGAACCGGTTAGCTTCCATTGGTATTAGTCATACCCCACTTACCTGGTTTACCTCCTATCTCTCAGACCGCACTCAGTTTATCCAACTTAAATCCCATTCTTCAGCTCTCTATCCTGTTTCTGCTGGTGTGCCCCAGGGTTCAGTATTGGGGCCTCTTTTATTCATTATTTATATGCTTCCTCTTGGTTATATATTCCGAAAATATAAATTTTCACTGTTATGCCGATGACACCCAGCTCTACCTTTCTTCTAAACCCAATTCATCCCTCCCACCTACCTCCCTCTCAGACTGTCTTATTGAGATTAGATCCTGGTTCTCCTCCAATTTCCTCAAACTTAACAGTAATAAAACTGAAGTTTTACTTGTTGGTACACCATCTATCTTAACCAAATCCCACAGCTTTTCCATTAACGTTGAAAATTCTCCCACCCTTCCCTCCCCTCAGGTTAAGAGTTTGGGTGTCATACTTGATAATACTCTTTCATTCCAGTCTCACATTAATTACATAACACGGTCTGCTTACTTCCATTTACGTAATATTCACCGACTCCGTCCCTTCCTTACTCCCCATGCTGCTGCCATCCTTGTCCATAGTCTTATTACATCCCGTATTGATTACTGTAATTCCCTCCTATTTGGTCTCCCTAAAAGGTCCCTTCATAAACTCCAACTTCTTCAAAATTCTGCAGCTCGGGTCATAACTTGCACTCCGTTAAGTGCTCATATTACCCCAGTTCTTCAGCAGCTTCACTGGTTGCCCATAGAAGCCAGGATAAATTTTAAAATCTTACTTCTTGCATACAAGTGTATCCATAAATCTGCTCCTTCATATTTGTGTGACCTACTCCATATCACCACTGTTTCCCGCACTCTCAGATCATCATCTGCTATTCATCTTACTGTTCCGTCCTCACACCTTATCACTATGGGGAACAGAGCTTTCAGTCGCTCTGCTCCTCGGCCCTGGAACTCTCTTCCTCCTGCACTAAGAAATATTGACTCCCTCTCCGTATTTAAGACACAGCTCAAAACACATCTGTTTAAACTGGCTTATTCGCTTTAATGCTGATTTTATCTGTTGTCACGCTCTGTTTTGTAATTTTAACTTATTTTATGTATTTTATGACTATTGCTCCTTTTATTAATTGTGTTTTTTGTAAGGTGACCTTGGGTTTCTGAAAGGCGCCCTCAAATAAAATGTATTATTATTATTATTATAAAAGGCACAGTCCAGTCTTAGGCTCCGCTCCCTGAGTGGAATAATGAGTCTATGTGAGTACAGCTGCGAGTGTACGCTAATTATTGAAATTAGAATTTAAAAAATAAATAATAAATGATATATCTACTGCTGTCAACTGGAAACAGTTGCAATCATATCAGCATCAAGCTTGGCTGAGAGCTGGTATCGCTGTGGTGTTTTATTACAAAACACATGAACACGGTCAAATTGTGCAACTTTGAATAAAGCCCTAATAATGAAAAGCATTTTGAAGTTGTGTTCTGGTTATTTTTATTATTATATTCACATATATATTTTTCAGATAACAGATACATACATATATCATTGCTTTTACATAATTGGATCCCAAGTATGACATATTTTGCTTGTTATAACTGGCAGAAATTGAAAGTGATCACCAAGGCTTGAAGTGAAAACACAAATTGATCACACACTTTGAGTGTCACACATGATACAAATGATTTTTGTTTTTCACTGCATCATTATGGACTGATAACAAAGTGATATCTCATCATCTCAGACATGTTAAACACATTGATGGTCTGCCAGAACATGTCTGAAAACATGTATTTCATTAATGACAGCTGAGCATTTTTGTGCCAGAAAAAATGTTCCAGTTAAAACCACTCTACAGTTTGTGTTTAGATGTGTCCTCGATCCAACACAGCTGATTCAAATGGCTAAATTACCTCCTCAACATGTCTTGAAGTTCTCCAAAGGCCTGGTAATGAACTAATCATGTGATTCCGGTGTGTTGACCCAGGGTGAGAGCAAAAACCTCATCCCTTGAGACCTGGAGTTGGCCACCCCTGAGGTAAGCAGTTTATTTAACTTTAGCTCATTTGAATCGAAGGCCGATCCAGGTCTGATCCATGTCTTGTCTTCCTGCAGTAGGTGCTGTAGTCGCTGCCCCTGCTCTTCTGGGAGCTGCTGGTTTCACCTCAGCTGGAATAGCTGCAGGCATGATGTCATTTGCTGCAGCTGCTAATGGAGGAGGAGTGGCAGCCGGAAGTTTTGCAGTCAGCAGGTAAATTAATAATTTGATGTTTCATTAGGATTTTAACTTGCAACAACATCCAAAAATAAAAAGTTCATGAAAATATCATAATTTTAGATTAGATAATGACACTATGCTGTATCATTATGATAATTATGGTCATTATGATAAACATAACTATGACATCATCAATGATATCATTACAACAATAACTGTGAATAATGATGATGATAATGATACAGTTCAAGGATAGATAAATTTGGCTGTCATCTTTACAGCAGTGCATGATATGACTTCTTATGATGATAATGATAGAGTACACTGTGATATCAGCAGGACTGAAGTGATATTTAGTCATTAGGCACAAAGCATAAGTATTTATCACTTTCTTTGTCTAATGGTGCTGCAGGTGCAGCTGGTATGTCAGCTACTGCAGGTCCCGCTGTGGCTGGTGCTGGAGCAGCAGTGGGTTGGTTGGTGAGTTTCATCAGCTAAAAATCACGAAGAACTCGTATATTTGCTTTATGCCAAAACTGGAAGTCTTGTTATTCTTCTCAAGCTTGTTTTCATCATTGTGTTTTAATTGTGTTCATTATGATACATTTATATTAAAATTAAGTATTATGGTGCAAAGTTTTAAACCGCGTGTGTATCATTAATGCAGCTAACTGTATACACAGTTACAAGGAAAAGACATGATTTTGTGTACAAGTCAGAGAGACAACTGAACGTCTCAGTGAAACTAAATCTGTTTTCATCTGTTCTTTTGGAACATTTGTGTGTGGCATTTTCAATCAGCTGTCTTGTGGAATAGCATCCAAAACACTGATGGACTTTTATTATGTACAGCCGTGATATTCTCTCAGAAGTTGAGAAAATATCAGGGCTGAAAAGCCATATTTGAAAAAGTCTTTATTTCCTTCCATATCTGCATCTCAATTTATATTATTGTGGGTAATTTAATAATTCTTACAGGCTATATGAAGGGATAACATTATTATAAAAAAATACAGACTCATGTATGTCTTCCCAGTGCATGTGATGCTTTCAAAGATAACTCAGATGACACCAAAAACTCAACTGCAGATATGGAAGTATGTGAAATGTTTTTTTTCCAGTGTCACATTACTGCCACATGCCCCGTTTCATATGACAAAACCAGTTTTAATCCCACCTTGTTTATATATTATACAGCTTTTTACCAACTTCATAAGAAAAAGAAATTCCATAATGAGTGGTGTGTTGGTGAAAAAAGTACATTGAGATGATACAACAAAAAATGCAGCATGAAGCAAAGTTGGACGAGCTGTTATTTTTTTAAATTGATCTATGAAACAGATTTTATGAAGGGATCTCTTGATAACTGCACTGAGTGATTTTGTTTGCTGAAATGTTCTATTTCCAATTGTAAACTGTTTTTCAAGAGCAGTAATTAAAAGGATAGAACAGCAGCTAGTTTGCTTTTCTTCCACCTCAATTTACAGAGAAATAGTGCGTTTTGGGAACATTTCTTCCCATCTTTTTGGAACTACTATCAAGTACTACACAAACAGTAATGTAGTACACACACATTTAGTATAAAGTTGGGAGCTTAGAGTATTTCTTGGAACTGTGGGGAAATGCATGTATTGTCTGACTTAGATGCAATAGTGTTGGGAATTCTTCCAGCAGGACCCTGCTGTGAGCATGAGAGTACTGACAGCAATGATAGTTATACGAGGATTATGTGGACAGCAAAGTAGATAAAGTTTATGTTCTTACACAGTTTTCTGAGTATACACTTAATCTTTAAACAATGGAGGAATTATTCACATTCTTCACTTTACAACAAAGTACTAACATCACCCTGTGAACATTACATCCTGTATTTGTAGCATTAATATTATGTGAGAACAATGCAATCGTAAAAATTGGAATCAAAGAGCTCAGAAACAGTTATTTTTTAAAATATTTTGTTTTGTTTATATTTTTATTTATTGTCAACAATCTTCATTTAATATTATATTACAGCAAATTTGGTTAACTATTTCTATTCAGCCCTGACACTGGCACAGCCAGATATTCAAAGCCTTCATTTTTTATTTTTAATCAGTTTCATACATTGAATAGTTTTCACTTCTTACAAAATGTAATTCTCAGAATTTTTTTTTTTTTTAAATTCAGGTCATTTCAGTTTTATCTATACAGCACCAAATCACAACAACGGTCGCTTTATATTGTAAGGCAGACGCTACAATTTATGTCACAATAGCAGGAAGTCAGGACCTGAAATTCAGACTGGGCAGACCGTTCTATCACAAAGGTTTTTTTTTTATTCAGAGGCAGTGTGACCAAGAAGTCAGAGGACTTAGGCTGAGGGATTTGCGCAGAGAGATCGATAGAGAATTGATGGGGTGTTTCAGATAATCTGGGTTAACTGTTCCCGTGAAATTTCAGGAGCTAAGAGGGGTTAGTCCGTATAAGGCGAAAAAGGGAGGGATCGGTGGCCAGCGGGCAGGCAGGTGGAGGGCTCAGAGTTCCATGATCCATTCACAACCATTAAGGGGAGATAGCTTGAGGTCTTTGACCAGCGCGATCTGCTTAAGCTGACCAGCTGGAACAAATAGAGAACTAGTTGCCACATAACTAGAAGTAGAAATAAACACTAGTAGGCAGATCTGAGTACCACTGAAGAGGTGAAGAGTCTGGTGAAGCTCTGTGGCACAAGGCGTCCTTAAATACTACCTGCTCCATGAAGCGATGCAGCTCAGCAGGAAAGATCGGTGTCCAGTTCTTGGACTCTGCCCTAGGGTGGACCCCTCCTCTCCAGAGGAAGGGAGAGAAGGAAAAATATTTTCCATGAAACAAGGAGAGAAATTCTGGGTGCATGATAATTTGATCTCTTATCAGTCCAATTTAACCCACAAATCTGAAGCTTCAGTCTCTAAATTAACCAAATGTAATGTTTCTTTAATCAGCACAGTAACCTTCAGCTCTGCTTGTCAGTATAAAGATGTTTGTAGTCAAATATGAATTATCTAACATGAAAAACGTGTATTGAGTAGAACAATGTGATTCCTTTCAAAACAGGAGTAATTGTTACTAAAAATGTGCTGTACTGTACTTTAATCATGAAAAACAAGGACTTTTCAAACTGAGTCCAATCTTTTGAGCAGTAGTTTATACTGTTTGTTTGTGTCTGACTGCATCTGATCAAGGTTTTGTCAGCATTTTGAAACAAAGACTCAACTTTCTAGCTCTGTATTTCAACAAAAATTGAGCTGAACTATTCCAATGGCAGTGAAAAACTCTCCCTGACAAGTCCACTTTATTGCGTGTTCATTGGCGTTTTCTTATCAGTGGCTCATATTTAACTAATCCACTTTTGCATTCATATTAATACTGATCTGTCACGCTTATCAGTGGCTCATGGTTGCTTAAAGCCTATGTCTGTACTTGAGCACAGAGGCAGAGCATCATTCAATCCTGCCAGCTGCCTGTCTTGGCAGCATTTCAAGGATGACAGACTCCACTTTCTCTGCAGCAAGACAGCTCATAACTTTTTAACAGTCTGTCCCTGTCCTGATACTCTACATCAGGGGTGCTCACACCTTTTCCGCATGTGAGCTACTTATAAAATGACCAAGTCAAAATGATCTACCCACTACAAAAATCCAAAACATATACTTATTTATAAATATATTGAGGATTCTTTATATCTACAATGTATATACATGCATAACCGCAATATCCAATATTTCACAACACAATTAACTATGTAAATTTTTTGTCATTACCTGAGTTTACTCTGATGACTTGCACTGAATTGAATCAGCCAGGGATGCATAGTCCGGACAGTAGCTGCTGACGGCCAGGTTTAAGAGAAAAAACCGAGAGCTAAAAATTGGAGTTAACTCGCTGACTAGCTTGTCAGTTTTACTACACTTCGCGCCGCTGTTTGCGCATGCGCAGCGACCTAAGCGTCAGAAAAAATCTGCTGTCATCTGACTGGCTTCCCTGTATCAATCAAGTGACGGGATGGATGATAGGCTGGCATCTATTTTTTTAATGCCATGCGATCTACCAATACTACCTTTGCGATCGACTGGTCGATCGCGATCGACGTATTGAGCACCCCTGCTCTACATCATCTGCTTTAATCAATAACCATGGACTCTCACTGCAATTTACGCTACAGCTCAAAAGTTTGAATCAAGTTAGAAATGTCTTGTTTTATGAAGAAAATAAAGGTTAGTTTGATGTTGAGTAACACAAAATTAATCAGTCAGGTAAAGAAATATAAATGCTTAATAGTAACACTGAGCATAACTCAGGAATGAGGTTGGAATATCTACGCAGGTGTACACAGGCCCATTTTCATCAACAGTGCCTCCTGTCTTTCAGTGGTACATTGTGTTATCTACTGTAAGTTTATCACATTAAATCCCAACTTATCAGTCAAGAACACTTTTACCAAAGATATCAGCACAGACCAAAACTACTTTGCTGATTAAGAAAATAATACATGTTCCCATATTACTGTGTGGATCATCCCATTTTCTCTTTTCACATTGATTAATCCAAGTTGGCACTTTTCTGTAAACACAGTGAACATTTGGATGTGCCACTGCCTTCAGCTTTTTATCAGCTTCACTGATGAAAGAACTTTTTATTTCTAAAAAAAATTGCTTTTTTAAATAAATCATTTATAAATCCTTTACTTCCACCTATTTCAAGACTTTATTAGAAAAAAGCCAACAAAAGCCCCAGATCCCAAACAAAACCATATTTGTTTTTGTGATCTCTGCAACAATGGTCACAGTGGCTGATTTAATTTAAGCACATTTTGCCCCATTGAAATCATCTGGGTAACAAATTAAGCCTTCATACTTATCAGGGTGCAGGAGTGGGCTCATTCTCGTGTTAGCTATTAATTCCATCCTATCCAAAGCTTACATAACACGGGTATTTTCTTCTTCTTTTTTTCTTTTTTTTAAACTGGCTTTCTTTACATACACAAATTTAAAATTTTCTCAGGTCAAATCACTTCTACAATGTTTTTCTTTCATTTTTGATGAACACCTGTCTGTGCTAATTTTTACTGTGTACTTTTCATGTTGACATCCCCCAGGACAACATCACAAAAACCTGTTTTATTGTGAATAAATATGTGTGATGGCTCTTAGAAATCTATATCCTCTTCCAGGTTTTGGTGGCTACTTGTATTTAGAGCGATATTTGTCACCGTGGTTAGTTACTCAGCTGAGACTATATATGGACCTCAGCAACCTCAGTTTCTATCACTTATTCTTCCAGGTCATTTGGGATTATTTAAATTTTATTTGATTACACACACATTTACACACTACACAAATTACAGACAAACTGGTGATATTCTTGACTTTTAAATACATTTATTTTTTTCAGTGAGGTGTATATATTATGTCTTTCCCTTCCCCAGTTTTCTGTGGTTTTATGTTATATTATACCATTTAATTTTTGTATTATAATCTGTGAATGGTCCTAGGCTGCACTTACATGGCATTGTATATGAAGTATATATGTCTCTGCTTTCTTTTGGTTTTTTTAATTACGAACCATGTCACTGTTAGATATACAGGAGTTGAGCCAAATGCATCCCTGTAGTGCACAGTTACCTTGGATGGTCTTGCAAGGTCATGATTCCTGGCAGAAAATTTGTGCGAAATGAAGAGTTTCCCACATTTTTCTGCAATGCAGCATATTTGAGGAGAGGGTGGCCTCCTTTAAGTTCCTCAGCACCCACGTATCTGAGGACCTATCTTGGTCCACAAACACATCAGCCCTAGTGAAGAAAGCCCAGCAGCGCCTCCATTTCCTGAGGGTTTGGAGATAGAACAGGCTGCAGACTGACCTACTAGTGTCCTTCTACCGAACCACTATCTGTGTGGTACGCTGGTTGCACGACAGCTGACAAGAGGAGACTACAGAGGGTCATCAAAACTGCAGAGAAGGTGATCGGCTGTCCACTGTCCCCCCTGGACTCCATTGCCAGCTCGAGATGTCTCTCCAGAGCCAGGGGAATTATAAAGGACTACCTCCACCCTAACCACCACCTCTTCAACATCCTGCCCTCTGGAAAAAAGTTGAGATTACTAAACTAAAGAACAGCTTCTTCCCGTGGGCTGACAGAACTCTTAATGCAAACTAAGAGTGTGAACAGACTTCTCCAACACATCCACTCTGACGCTTCTAATCAACTATGTTGCTGCCATCCCATGTGCAATATCTCAGTCTTTTCATGTTCTGTGCAATATTTTTGGCCCATGTGTAATATCTTTGGTATGTGCAATATTTTGGTCTCACTGGAACTACCACCTCCACCCTAACTGACCATAGCCACTCCACCCTTATTTATTTATTATATTGTATAACTGACCTTGTATACAGCCCACAATGTTTCTCTTTCAATGTTTCTACGCATACACCATGTACATTGTTACTCACATATATGTATAAATATATATTGCTTTTTTCCCTCATTGTATATTGTTTTCTTTACTTTTGCACCTTTGTGGTCCATCTACCCAATTTCGCTGTGCAAGAAACCGCACAATGACAATAGAAGCTGTAAGTCTCTTTAAGTTTTTATTTTCTCTTTTATTCCCAAAGTTTTGCACATTTACAGTTTCAGTAGTGAAAATGGTTTCAATGTCCAGATTCTGTGTGCACAGACATAATCAAGTTTTGACCTTGGCAGATTAGTGTGTGTGTGGCTGCAGGAATGTGAAAGATAATAAATATGTCACCAGCCCATCATTATGCATAACTCTGAATGAAATGGTGTTATTTATGGTGTATTTGTTGAACACAGAATCATGATTTACAAGTGATTTTGCTGATAGTTAAGGATGCTTAATTGCTTATTATTGATCAGAATATAATCAGGTGTAAGTTTAATAAATAAAAGGGATATAAAAAATATAGTGATAATTCTAAGACAGGCCTCACACTGATGTCGGGATGCTGCTTGGCAAAATCTGATATTTCATTCCTACCCAGTATCATGGTCCTCCAGTTTCCTGCCTTGCCCGCTTCTCTCTCTCTCTTTGTCTCTAACCACACTTTGTTTTGCAGTGTCTTCCTCCAGCATCTGGCTGACTGCACTTGGGTTGACTTGGGTACTTGCCTCATCATCCGGTTCCTTTAAGCTGGAGGAGGACTGTCATTCAACGCCGGACTGCTAACTAAACAGTTAGTGAAGTTTGGTTTCTGCCACATTTAATCGTTTGTCTTCTTTGTTTGCCTTGAAGCTGCCACTTACCTTCTGTTCCTGTTTGTACAGGAATCGAGTGTGAGGGCTGAGTGAGTGTTTGGACTGTGAGTATTTTGGGGTCAGTTTGGTGGATTTGTCTCTGGCCATCCCTGTGGCATGGATGAGTGGCCTTCTGGATAACCTGCTGTTCTTGAGATATAGTTTGCAAATTCGTTACTTCCCTGTGTGAATTGCCGGGACTGTAAATAAATGCTGGTAATTCCTTAGTCCACATTTTGAATCCTTCCAAGCACTCACCATGATGCCCAGACTCTTGGTACCCGCAAAGATTACAGTAAACACACTCTTGCATTATTCAATTCAGGTGCTGAGCAGAACTTTATTGGTCATTCTCTTGCAGCAAAAATAAACATAATAGTCCTTCTGCTTCTTTAAACTCTGCCTGTCTCTGCTCTAAATGGTTCCCGACTCAATGACTCATAGAACACTAAACCCAAAAGAGAAGTTATGGAAAAAGACATCATCGAGCAATTATTCAGTGGTAAATATGGATATAAATGTAATAGGTTAATAATGAATGTTTAAAAACGTTCCTGTGATTATTTTCATGTTGGCTTGAAATAAAATATATTCCTCTGGTGTTACTGCAGCTTACTGTGAAATCTCAAGCTGACCAATCTTGCCATCATTTATTGTCAACACTTAGGCTACGTCCACACGTCCACGGGTATTTTTGAAAACGAAGATTTTCTGTTTTCGTTTATAAAAAATCCCGTCCACACATAAAGCCAAAAACGAAGTGAAACGCTTCTATAAACATGCCAGTGTAGCAGGTGGCGCTATATTCCTATCTGTGTAGAAATGTTGGCCAATCAGAAGTCAATAAGCCTGGGCGGGAAAGAGTAAACAAAGATGGCGCATAGAAGCAGAACTGAGTCGTATGTGTGGAGGGACAGTAACTGTGTGTGTATATGTAAGCATTTAAACACTGCAGAGAGTAAAATTAACAGTAACATTTTGTCTAAATCCGCCATTGTAGAAATTCATTTCACTGAAACAATAACGTGGCGCACAGTGTGACGTCAAAAAAGGCGCACACCTTTGACGCTGCGTTTTCTCTGTTTATCTCGTCCACACGTAATAGCAAAAACCGAGTTTTTGAAAATATCCACCCTGGCAGGAGTTTTTAAAAATCTCAGTTTTCAATGACCGAAAACGGCGTTTACGTGTGGACGAAAGGTGCAAACGCATAGAAAAATCTGCGTTTTCAAAAATACCCAGGTACGTGTGGACGTAGCCTTATGAACATTTTTTATGTGGTTGTATTTCGGATGTTTATGAAGTTCAGGTCATTATAAATGATAATGAACTGTTGATGGTAAGGATACATTCTCATAGTCGTTCTCTTCATCACTAGTTTCCTCTTCCTTATCATTATCCACACCTAATGATGGTGAGGATATGTTCTCATAGTTGTCTTCTTCATCACTAGTTTCCCCTTCATCTTCCCTGTGACCGTCTACGCTCACACAGGCCTCCTTGGGCTTGTTGTAATTGTCATTTGGGCTCACTTCCTCATAATCATGATCTTCATCACTCACTGGGTCATCATAATCATCACTCGCTTCTTCATCCAGTACTGCAACTTCTTTGCTTTTTTCATTAGTTTCCACTGCATCAACATTCACATAGTCCTCCTCATCATCCTCTTCATCTGCATTGATATAATTATTCCTGACTCTGACAGACACTGAAACACAAGTAAGGGAAAACAATGCAAATTTGTAATATGTATGAACATGTAAACAATGTGATGAATAATTATTTAATAATTGTGTGTCCTGGTGAGCACACACTTTGACTTTGGACGAGGATTCCAGGCTGCTTGGTTGCTCGTGGTCTTCTGCACAGCAGCCACATCACTAATGGCAGCAGCAGGAGCAGCAGCAGGACTCCAACAGATACCGAGGACACCAGCATCATCAAAGACACTAGGAAGAGAAAATTTGATCAGTTTATCCATAAAAACTACTTCTCATTTATGTTTCAGTCGAGAGCATGTAGTTTTCAGCCACATCGTATGTCATTCACACCAGTCTAGTTTCAAGAGTTTGGCTACAGAACACTATGCTCAGCAGGAGCAGATACACAGTCAACAGTCAACACTACACGCTCAACTTAAAAACCTACTTACTTACTAAAAGTAGTTGTAAAAATATGACAGCGTCCCCAGCACCAAAAGAAAGAAAGGCTAAATTAATTCAATTAGATGAAACCAGTAAAAAACATAAAATCATTTTCATCAATTTAATGTAAGCAGTTATTTACAAGTTTAAACAGTCTTAACAGACTGTCTCAAAACTTTACTGTGGTTCACTAGTGATTACTGAGAATTCTGCTGATGACAGACAGTATAATGTCCAGACTGAGAGAAAGCTAAAACAGGAAAGATGGTTAAGAAAGTTTATTCTATTTTTATTCTATTGTATGCAGTATATTATTTGATTCTATTCTATTATGTACAGTATCTTATTCTTATCAATCATTTTATCCTATTCCAGTGTTTGTCTAATTTTTGCTATGAATAATAATCAAAGTGTTTTTATTGAGTTTTCAGAAAGCATACCATTCATACAGAAAAGCTCGAACTCAAGTCCTACCACACAGTGTAAGACAAAACTATACCCAGACAGAGGAAGGGAAAAAAAAAAGGGGGGGTGGGGGGGGGGGGGGGGGGGGGGGGGGGAGTTGCCAGTCATGGAGTGGACGGAAACTCATCTTCAAAATAGGAAATGAAAGGCTGCCAGACCTTAAAGAATTTCTTGGTGTTGCCCTGTATAGTAAATCTGAGATGTTCTAATTTGAGGTGTGCCATCACCTCCTCCACCCAGCGTTTATGGGATGGCGGTGTTGCCTTTATCCAGTTAAATAGAATCAATCTCCCAGCCAGCAATGAGGCGAATGCTATTGCCTTGCTCTGAGAGGCTGTTAGTTGAGTTTCCCTCGGTGCCACACCGAAGATGGATGTCAGAGGCATTGGTTCCATATCCTTATTAGAAATGAATGAGAATGTTCTAAAGATGTTAGCCCAAAAGTCTTTCAGCCTGGAACAAGACCAGAACATGTGGCATAAGTTGGCTGGCACCTGTTTACATCTGGGGCAGGTCGGATCGGCCCCCTGGTACATTCTTGCCAGTTTCTCCCTTGACAAATGGAGTAATTTTTGCTATGAAGTACACCCTAGCACAGGATTACTCTGAAAAGACTGATTACTGCATTTGTTTTTGTTTTTTTTGGAAACTTCAGACTCATATCTTTCTGTTTCTATTCACGTTTGTTTCTATACTGGAACAGTCTCCTCCTTTACATCTGCTTCTTCTCTTTCTGGTTTTAAATGTAAACATTCAGAAATTAACAGAATGAACAGAGAAGCCTGAGAAATACAGATACACAGTGTGCACAGAAGATTTGTCACAGTGACATTTCTTATTATTTGTTTGTAATTAAAAAATAAAAAAGCATAAACTGTGTAATTTATGTATGTGTAAATACTGTACTTACTGTACTTAATGATGACACTAATTGGTGCAATTACAGCAGATCTGAATGTCCGTGTGGACACTGTGACCTCATACACACAGCTGTAGTTGCCCTGCTGTTCATACTCAGCTACAGGGAAACTAAATGAGGCTGAGTTGTTGACTGCTGGCTCTGTGAGGTTGGAGCCAGAGAAGCTCAGAATAAAATGTCCACTGGAAAATGTGGAGTTAATGGAACAGGTGAGGACAAAGCTGTAACCCCTGGTGATCTGTGCACCTTCAGGACCCCAGACAAGTCCTGCATTCGGAGACGTCAAGGAGATGCTGGGCCTCTGCAGTCTCACTGTGTAAAAGTGACATTGGGATTAAGGACGGAAGTCCAGCATTCACTCTTTTAGGCCTCAACTTAACATTTAGCTCTTTAGCTGCTAAATGCTCCACAGTGTGTAATAGTTTGTTTCCAGTAGTCTGTGTTTCGTCCTGAGTACTGTGGGCTTTGAGAGCATTTTGTCAGCCACCCAGAAATTTTATGAAAAAAGAGCTGCTGTTCTAAATACAAGAAAGAACTACTGCAGTATCCTCTTATAAGCATTGCTATTGATTATTTATGATCATACTTGTATTTGTTTTCTTACCTGTAACAGAGAGCCTAACAGAGTCACTTGTTGGGGAGTAAAATTGTTGACTTGGGCCGCTTTCCTGATACTGACACTGGTACAATCCCTCATCATCAAAGTCTACTTCAGGAATATTGAAGGTAGCAGAGTTTGTGTTTGAGTTTTGGGTCCTGTTGAATGAATCTGATGTTTTCATCAGAATGAACGTCCCACCTAAAGTTTGAGTTGAGATTGAACAAATGATTCCAATGTTCTGACCCCAGGTCACCTCACCAGCAGGACTGATGGAGATATTGGGTTTTGGAAAGATTACTGAAAAGAGACACACAACACCAGCACAATAATACATTTGTTGTAGCTCACTGAGCGCCCTACTTATAGAAAACAAATGAAACATGATGTTCAGGAAAGTGTATTTCTTCTTACCAGTAACAGAGATTCTGACAGAGTCACTGAGGGGGGAGCTGAATGTGTTACTTGAAATGCGTTTCTCATACTGACACTGGTACAGTCCATCATCACTGAAGTCCACTCTGTGGATATTGAAGGTAGCAGATCTGGATCCTGTTTCAGTCTGACTGAAATTACTTGAGGTTTTCTTGAGGGTGAAAGTTCCATCTAAGAACTCAGATGAGACGGAACAAGTGATGCTGATATTCTGACCCCAGCTAACCTGACCTTCATTTACAGAGATGCTGGGTTTTGGGAGACTCACTAACAAAAAAAAAAGAAAAGAAAAAAAAGAATAGTGTTAGTTTTAACAGATCACAAAGTCAAGCTACACCGATGTCCTCAGCTAATCCCAATAACAATCCATATGGCTCAACTGATACCAGTTTACATATCCAACTGGTAATTCTCTTTAGTGACATTCTCACTGCAAGCCACTTTGCAACCCACTATCACCTCCACTTTCCCTTCTCAAGCTCTACATGAATCAATACCATGTCTGCTGGCAATAAAATCCAGTTTAGAAAAGATGAGAGCAAGATGGTATCTGGGACAGAAACTGCTAACACAACTTTGGCTCTTTCCAAGCATAGACAGTATAATAACACTAGAGGTGGGAAGTAACAAAGTACAAATACTTTGTTACTGTACTTAAGTACAATTTTCAGGTATCTGTACTTAAGTACTTTTTTTCTGACTACTTTTTACTTTTACTCCCTACATTTTTAAACAAATATCTGTACTTTCTACTCCTTACATTTTCTAAACTTGCTCTTTATCTCTGGTTTAACGCATTTGGGGGAGTTATTGTTTGTTACCGCTAGCCTTTATGACACCAGTTTAAACCTAGACAGTGACACTTGAAAGGCAGTCCTGTTCATTTATTAATCACCAGGGATGGCAAGAGAGGTAAAGAGAGAGAAAGAGAGATGGCATTGGCCAACGTTTATGGGTTAAAAGTGGGACAGTGGTTTATTTTATGTTTATTTTTTTATGTTTTTTTGCACAACACTGAAACGACTGTAGGTGTCTGTAAGTTGCAGTTGCAGTATCTAGCTAGCCCTACTGAAGAGGAATGAAAATGAGGGGAGTGACTTTTTAAGTGTCAGGTCATTTCAAATGCAACATTTTTATCAGCTCAACAAACATCAGCAAACACACAAACTGTTTGTGAGCAGTTTGTCTCACAGTGTATTGCTAGCTAAAGGTCCAGCTACTTTATTTCGCAGGTAGAGAAATAAATCTCACCCAGAGTTGGAGAAAGATAAGAAAGATTGGACAAGACGAACAGAGGTTAGATTTGAAGGTCTCAGTGGGATTTGATAAACTGGAAATGTAAAGCTTACATGTAAGTCCTCATGTTTTTAAAACGGACATTGAGCCAGTACATACGAAATTGTGTTTTGCAGGATAAACAGGTTAATTTGCTATAATGTGGTGGATTTAAAGTAAAGAACAGTGTGTGACTGGTGCACAGTGGTTGTGGTTTCATGGTCAGAGTTAGGTTACATCTGCGGTGTAATTGCATTCCACAGCAGGATGTTAACGGAACCGGTGTGAATGCGGAAGTGAATGTGAGCGCGAATGGTTGTCTGTCTCTGTGTGTTAGCCCTGCGACAGACTGGCGACCTGTCCAGGGTGTACCCCGCCTCTTGCCCTATGACAGCTAGGATAGGCTCCAGTGCCCCACGAAATCCTGAAAAGGATAAGCGGAAGCGAATGGATGGATGGATGTTAACGGAACCAATCAGTGTAATTAGTTAGGATGGCAGCTAGGGGGCGAGACTGGTGGTGTCAGCGGGGCCGAGCACGACGTTCAGCATCCAGCAACTGGAGTCCTCTGACTTTTCAAAGCCGCAAGAGTAGTCCAAATGGATACCAAGGTTCAAAAGATTTTCTCTTGCAAGTAATTTGAATGTGAGTTTGGAAGAGAACCAAGTCAACATTTTGATTTATTTCTTCACTGACTAAGTTAACTGCTAAGCAGAGGACAACATATCGGGGGTACATGATGGATTCGAGGCTGTTTTCAGCGTGCTTAAATTCAACATGCGCAGACAGGGAGATAATCAGAAAGGGGATGCTTTTTTTTGTGACTGTGCTCTACGCACAAGCACAACACTGCAACTATGGAGTGCTACATGATGAGCTGATACGTGACAGGCTTGTTGTCGGTCTCACAGACAAACGGCTGTCAGAATGCATGCAGCTTGACTCAGATTTGACCCTGCAGAAGTCTATCAACATATCAACATAAAGTCAGACATAAGTACAGCTGGACTGGCCATCAGGCATATTGGGCATTCGCCTGGTGGGCTGATGATATTTTTTTGTTCTCATGAGCTTTTTTGTTGTTTTTTTTTTAATTTTTTGTAATGGTATAAACAATAAAAGGTGGTGGATTGGCCAATGTGTCATGATTGACCCTGGGCTGGACCATTTACAGCTGAGGACGTCGGACACACCCTCCCGTTTGCTTGGGCAGCGGCTCTGAAACCAATCTTATCATGGACAAACAGAAGAAAATGGTTTTGTGGTATCCTTATTGAGGTTAAAAAGAACGTGATTTGTTCCGTTCTTCAGCTAGAATGAAAATAAGACACAAAGCTGGAGTTATTCTGTCTTTATGCTGCACAGCTGCCTCTTCTTCTGTCATTCTCTCCCTCTCCTGTTGCTACTTCAATCATGAAACTGATCAATGATCAGCTGATTGGCTTTTCTGTTGCAAGTTCCGTCTCTCTTGTTTGTTTATCGCCCACTTTGTGACAGAAAGAGGAAACCTGTGGATGTCATGCTAAACAACAGCAGTATGGTTAAGCTTGATAAGCTGTTTTTAGAATTTATTTAATATTACTTTCAGGTATCAGCTGATGTTTGCTGGAGCCACAGCCGTAAAAGCTGCTGGTCATGATATCGGTTTGGATATCTGGTGAGAGGGAAACATGAAGATGAAACCAGGAGAGGTCCTTCCCACATCGCAAGCAGGTCTGGCCCGGATCTGGTATCAAGCCTGCACTGCTGGCTGACTTCTGGCATGATAAGACGTATGTCATCCAGATATGGGCCAGGCCTGGCATAGATTGCGCTGTCCATAGCGGTTGGAATGCCATATCTGGCTCGATTGTGATTTGGTTCATGTGGCCCAGACCCATAGAAAAATGGGTCTGGCCCGGATCTGGCATCAAGCTGGCATTTCTGACTGACCGGTGTCATGGCTGCATGTCAACCAGATGTGGGCCAGGTCTGGCAATGATGGCAATATTTATGTTCCTATTTTAGTTAGAAGACTCAAATGCCATGTTGCAATACTATACTGCTATGGTAGCCAACATTACAAATGCAGGTTTGTGAGTGTACACTTTAGCCAAAACCTAGTGACGGTTTGCTCATCTTTGCCAGTGCGTGGCTGTAGCTCAGGAGGTAGAGCAGGTCACCCACTGATCGGAAGGCTAGTGTCAAGTCTGAATGTGTATGAATGTAGTTAGGAAGCGCTCAGTTTAGAGAAAGTGTGTGATTGGGTAAATGTGGCATGTTGAGCAATCTGGGAGAATAGAAAAGTGCTGTATAAGAGTCAGTCCATTCACTGTCTGATCAGAGTTTTGTCATTTTACTTTTGCACTATTATGCACATGTTGTTATTACATGGCTTGATTAAGGTAGACATTAGGCTGACATCTGGGTCCAGAGCTGAACCTGTTCAGGGCCAGCACAGGGCCAGCAGTGTGCTTGCAACTGGCCCGTGGCTGCACACAACTTACACATGGCCCACATACCACAAAGAATGACGACCCTTTGGTGGCCCAGATCATGTGTCTGCAACTGTGGCAACTCTGGTGGCTACAGCTGTAGCTGCCTCCACCAGTGTATGAATGTGAGAGTGAATGAATAGTGGAATTGTAAAGCGCTTTGAGGGCCCCGAAAAGCGCTGTATAAATGCAATCCATTATTATGTCCTTCACTTATGTTGCCTCAATTTGATTTGCCATCATGATGGTACAATTGTGAGCAGTTTTTGCCGACAGGGGCATATCTTTTACTTGTTTGATTATCTTGTCTGTATCTGAAAAGTCGCCAAAAAGTTAACTAGCAACATCAAGCTGTCCCCTACAGGATATTTCAATGCAAATATAGTATGGCATGTGTCGAAGTGGCGCTTTATATCTGACCATTTCATCGATCCAATTTTATCATTGCATATTAGACACACTGCAGAACCTGCTCTCTCCACATAGGTGAATTCCTCTGTCCATTCCTGCTGAAAAGTATGATATTCGTCATCTTTTTTTCTTTTAGCCATCTTCGATAAAAGGGTTTCTGCAATTGGCTAGCTGACTACTCGATTAAAAGGAAGGAAGTTTACTTCCTGACCTCACAATGACCCATGTATGTTACGCATTATCCAATAAAAATTTGGTGTTGTCTCGGAGGACAGCTGTGGTTAGCTCCAGCCATCCGCAACCATCAACATGAGCGGTAGAAAATGAATTGATTGAAATACATGGGAATGTTTTATATTTTTAATATCATATTTCTTTTATTGTTAAAGATTTGCCTGCGAGCCAGATGCAGCCATCAAAACAGCCACATCTGGCTCACGAGCCATAGGTTTCCGACCCCTGCTCTAAACAATCAAGAAGAAATTTACAGTAAAACACCAAACATACACGCTAAAAAACGGACTCACTGTTCTCTGTTTAATGTAATGGGGATTTTTTCTGTTTTGTTTTTGTTTCATAATTCCTCAAAGACAGTTTTTTTGCATCTGAATTGTTAAAGTTTTATGTTTATAAGTACACCAAGCCTTAAAGCTGGTTGTGTCAAAGCAGAGTCCTGGATTTGTTGGGTTTGCTTGCCTTCAGTTTATTTTTTTCCTTAATGTTTTTAAGAGCCACACTGGAAAGGAGTCAAGAAAAGAGAGCCTCACTGGTTGATGTTATCCTCATGTAAAAGCTGCACAATTTGCAGAAAGCCATGGACACCCATACTTAACAGTGCTCCGAATTGTTTAAAATCTCCTCTACACACCAGCTGCTGCTTTTCTTGTTTGCCTGAGTAACTTACTGTGTGTGGATGTGTTAGTATGTGAAGGTGTTGTGATGTTTAGTTTTGAGCCATTTTTGTGTTTCTGCCCATGTATCTATGTGAATATGCTTGATCAATCATGCTGATACGCAAGTTATTTGCATAAAAATGTAGTTTCACCATTTTACATGAGGACATTTTAGGCTGGTACAAATCAGCTGCAGTGCATTTAAATACATTTTCAATTACATGTTAGGAATGTGGTCTCTCTTCAGCTCTTGAGGGTGGCACGGATGCCCCTCCGGTGGTCCTTCTTGGGCTCTTGCACTCTGGGGCCTCTGGATGTCTGGGGCCTGGATCTCTTCCATGCCTGCTTCATGCCATGGGAGCGGGGCTATGGCTCTCTACATCCTCTAGCAGACCATTACATGGGGAAACCTTTTGAATACAAGCGCGCTGATCCACACAGGTGTGCACACGGGTGTTCACTGTTCATAGACATAAACTACACCTTTATTGGTGCTATTTCCAAGCACATTGTGCGCTGTTGGTCCTGCTTGCTACACAACAACATTCAATATTTAGTATTTACTGCTGTTTACACTTAGCTAGATTAACGTGATGGTGTTGTGTTTAGTATGTTGCTCTGTTTTCTCTTCTTTTTCTCTCAACATTTGATCCAGGAGATTTTTTTCCTCTTCTTTCTCTTTTTAAGTGCCCTTTCTCTCTGTCCCTCTTCCCTTCTGTTTTTCTTTTACTTCATCTTTCTTTCTCCCTTTCCTATCCCTCAGTCATGTCTGTCCCGTCTGTAACAACTGAAAATAAAATAAAATAAATAATAACAACAAAGGTCGATCAAATGGACCAATACGGCAAGGCCGTGATGATCCATTTGGCAAAGTAAATCCATTGGGTATCCTTGTTGGTCTTCAGACAACAATTCTGACGGCTAAAGAACCAAATGGGACAGGAAAAAAATAAATAAATAAATAAAGGAATGTGGTCTCTGTGGTGAGCCACACTGTCATTTCTGCTTGTACTCTTAGAACAGGATTCTGTCATTTGACAAGACGGAGTTAGATGGCAAAATATTAATAACACCATGCTAAATATCAAAATGCTCCATGTACAGTAGGTTAGAAAAAGTATGTAAAACCCCAATACAGCATCTCCAAATGCTAACCTTAGCTGGGCCTCAGCTAATTTACAAATCAAAACTGAAGGTGTGAAGATAAGCTACGCTTATTTTGAGTTTGTTATCTGCACGATGCATCTGCTGATGCGATTGTTGCCTCAAAAACAGATCTCTGGGAAAGCTGGAAATATAATCTGAAAGAGCTTTGACATGCATCTGAAACATTAACTGTCTGTAAATGAAGAGATATCAACAGTGTACTAGTTAGATGAAAGAATAAAAAATAAAAAGAATAATGATCACTTTTTGTGCTCTACTTGTATATGGCAAATGCATATCTATTTAAACAGTTCCCCTGGCAAGTAACCACTGAATCCTGAGTAAAAACCATTAAAGAAAAACTTGACAGAACACACTATACTGCAAACTGACAGAAAAATGTCAAACACTGCACAGTGGAGGAAACATGATGGGTCCAGGTTGATTTGTTGCTTTTGACCCCATGTACCTTACATGATTGATGGAGAAAATTAAGTTTATCAAGTTGTTTTGTGTATTTTTTCCTCACCTGAACAAACAACACCAGCGTCCTCGCCATGTCCACAGTTGTGTTTCCCAAATCCACTGTGTCCACACTCAATTAGAGAACTTTCACTTCCTGAACAGGCCACGTCATCAAGCCAGATTTTCCCACTTCCTGGACCAAAGTGAGCAGATGCAGTGGCCTCCACTGCTGTCCCACAGCCCAGCTGTCCACAGGCCACCTTAGCATCACTTAAGTCCCAGTCATCATCACAGACTGTTCCCCACGCACTGCTGTGGTAGATTTCTACTCTTCCAGAGCACCGAGTGGACCCAGACCCGGATAATCTGATATGAGCACCTAGTCACAGGCACATTTGCTTAAAGAGTGTTAGTGTTTCTTTTTTGTTATTTGGCCATGGCAAAAATCAAACACATTTACCAACAATAATAATTATGAAAGATAACATACTTTGTATCATTTAAATTCTGAAGAAACCAAAAGAAACCCAATCAGCATAACCCAGCCCAACTTTCCTTCTTGTCCTTCAGTTTGGCCCAGTTATAGTGACTGGGTCACAGAGTTGTTCATCCAAACAGAGAAAGATACATTTATTCAACACAATTTATTAGAACAATATCTCACCTGAACAGACAACACCAGCGTCCTCGCCATGTCCACAGTTGTGTGTCCCAAATCCACTGTGTCCACACTCAGTTATAGAGCTTTCAGTTCCTGAACAGGCCACATTATCAAGCCAGATTTTCCCACTTCCTGGACCAAAGTCAGCAGATGAAGTGACCTTCACCGCTTTCCGACAGCCCAGCTGTCTACAGACCACGTTGGCATCATTTAAGTCCCAGTCATCATCACAGACTGTTCCCCAGGAGCCACTGTGATAGATTTCAACCCTTCCAGAGCACCGAGTGGACCCAGACCCAGCTAGTCTGATCGGACCTATCAGCACATAATATAAACTGTATTTAATATTTTCTTCAAGTTTTATATTCATATGAGACGCATAAGAAGAAACTTACCTGCTGCAGGTGTGGAGGACGCAAAGAGACAAGAAACTGATGAAGAGGAAAACATGGGATTGCTTATGATATAAAGTTAGTTAAAAATAATGTAACAAATGTTATCATTTATAAAAAAAATAAATAAATAAATAAAAACTGAGTCTTAAAGATGTATTCATTACTGCTTCTGTATCAGAGTTATTATAGTTTTGTATCTTTTTACTTTTTGTTCTTAATTTTTCTTTTGTACCCCGCCTCTCGCCCTATGACAGCTAGTATAGGCTCCAGCGCCCCCCGCGACCCTGAAAAGGATAAACGGAAGCAAATGGATGGATGGATGTTCTTAATTTATTTTCACTTTAGCTTCCAGAGTTTAATTTCTTATTTCAGTTTCTTTTTTATTATTTGAACATGCAACTTAGTTTAGTTTTAATTGATTTAGGAAAATCACTACAGGTCTTACAATGAACAAACATAATCTTTTGAAAGCAGTTCACTCGGGCTTGTAGACTCAAGTTTCAAGTCTACCAATGCCTCATCGGGCAAGTTGTAATAAAATTCCTACTAAAACTAATTATATTCCATCTAAATTTTTATTTTAGTTTAGTTAACTAAAAGACTTTATTTTTTACATATAGTTTTAGTTAACTATAATATTCTTGATCTGCACAATATAAAGAAAAACATTATACGAAAAGGAAGATTTTCTTCCCAAGGGTAAAGATGTGAAGCACCTTCAGCTGCTCCATAACTGACAAACAAAAGCTGCTTCATGTTATTTATTAGAACCCGGTGGCAGTAAAATGAACTTCCTCTTTCGATTTCCGGTGTTTTTCCTCTTTTTTTAATCTCACATGCATCCGCAGGGTATTCAAACAAAGCAGCTGTAAGGCTTGAAGTTCACACACATGATTACGTGTTGTGTAATGTTGCATAACAATGGCAAAAATAATGCTAATGATTAATCGAGTGCCTCGCAGTCAGGGGCATTGCTACACAGCAAAAATGCCAGTGTTGATTTTTCAGTGTTAGTAGAATTCAACAGAGTTCCGAGTTAGTTCAACACTTAATCGAGTTAAAATAACACATCGGGAGTTGATTCCTGAAAAGTGTTAGTGTGGATTTTAGTCGTTACTGCATTTTAACACTGTGGGTGTTAAATTAGACCACACCTTCATTTCCTGTGGAGCTCCGCATTTCAGAATCCTCGGTCGCCATTTTTTCTTGCTGCTGCGGTAAGTTTTATTCGGTTAAATATTAAGTTTTAGATTGATGTTAGAACAAGTAACATGATAACTAGTAAAAAAAAAATAGTATTTATATCAAAATACATCATCTTTAAGTGTCATATTAGAATTTTAACTCTTTTTGTTAAGTTAGACTACTGCTAGCTAGAACTCAGCAAAGTACCAGTTACTTTCCTAATATTCATTTAGCATAATCTGGCTGTTGGCAGACTGTAATGAATATTACTTGTTAATATATATGTCACAGTTTTTATTAAATGCCTTTTATTTATTTTCGAATTAAACTGCCAAAGCCTTAGGGTCAGTGGTCTCAAACTCGCGGCCACTTACGGCCCACGTCAGGTGAGGTGAAGAAGTATAATGCAATTTGGCCCTTAATGTGACTTTTTTTTGTGATTAGCCAAAAATGATTTAATATGAAGGCAATAAGGGCAGAGTGTTACGGGCCCTCATAGGCAGCGTAGTCCGTGCTGCAGGGAGAACTTGTGGGATGGCCCCTCCCGTGTGTGTTTGAGCGCGAGAGAGGGAGAAAGTAGGAGCTGTTACCGAGGAGAAATGGAAGAAGAAAGCATGTAAATATAATAATAACCACTGCTGCCAAAATGAGTGCCTGGTTGTAAGAAAGCTGTTAAGACTCGACTGTACACTGTGTTCGCTGACAGTAAAGCTACAAGCCCGACAACCCGACGTATTAGCCAGAGGTGTCATTACCACGTTTCAGAGCCGTGGACCTGGCCGAGGTAACAAGAGAGTACAAACATGTGGAGGGATTGGCTTTGTTAGTTCAGTGAGAGTAAAAAACTAATGTGAACACTTATTTCTGCATTTTTATTTTGTTAAATATGAACAAAATTACAGCAGAAGTGCTGCAAAGTGTCTGACCAGAAAGAGAGGACCATTGTGTTCATTTGGTAGTTCAATTAAAGGCATCGGTTAGTTAAGAGGGAGAGGGGGGGAAATGCATTCATATTTGCAGTTTTGTCTTGTTATACAATTTTTGAAATTTAAAAACGAACAAACCAAACGCTACATTGTCAGGAATATTTGTGTGTTTTCTCTTTATGGTTTCTGTTTTTTTGAAGTAGCCCTCCAATGAGATGGCAGTTCATTTAGGTTTGAGACCCTGCCTTAGGTGAACTAGGATGCTTAAGGGTAACCTGAGAGTATTTTTACACTATTATGGCCCCTACATCTTGTAAATTATGGGAATTTCATTATAGTGTGCATTTCTGTAGCCAGTAGGTATTTTCTTTGTTTATATTTTTTAGATTTAAATTCTTTCGTGGTAAATTAAGCATTTTCTAGTCTAAAAATGAATAACAGGGTTATATTAGGGTTTGTTAGAGAGTGGGGAGGGGTTTTATGGCTTAAAATATATAAAAATAATAAAATAGAAATATGGTTCCTACTAACCCCTGCTATAATTGAGAGAATACTGTATTGCAGTCATATTACACAGCTTGTACTACTTAAAAATGGACCAAGGATGTTTTTTTCTTAACAAAATTAATTTTAGCTCAGTCTAAAGGAACTAGACATGCTAGATATTTTGCAAAGAAATGGTGTTATATGCTGGACCTTATTTTACTCTTGGAAGGTGGTGATATGCTGGTTCCTGAGAAGAGATGAAGTAATCAAAGTCAGCTTTTCAAGACAGCCCCAAGACTCTTCGCAACTTGTGTTCAAATGTGAGGCCGTTGTCAGGTGATAAATGCAAGGAAGAGGCACTCAACTGACATGAAACATGTCAAAGACAACATGAAGGTGACATTTCAACATAGGCAAAAAGTGGTTCAAGAACCTGCCACAGCTTCTACTGTCCTGTACCTTTTCCCAAGATTTCTGGATACACCTGGCTTGGTAAGGCATAAAATGATTTAATGACCGCTTTGTGGTTCCTTTGTTTGTTTTCTTGTTAAAGTGTTGTTTCTGTTGTTACACTTTGTGTTTAAGATTGACCAAGACTTCACAATGTTGTTTGTTGTGGAGGAAGTGTCTGGTAAGCTCCTTGCAAAGTGGCCAACATTCTTCAAGCCAAGGATCATCAAAGATTGCAAAAATCTGTCTCAGAGTACAGAATTGGATGAGCTGCTCATTTCTGCACAGCGTTACTCTGACGAGGGTGGTAAGTGTAAGTTGGAAATGGTAGATTTTGCATGCCTTTACAGCATTTGCTTAATTCCCACAACACAATATATCACTGGTAAACCTTTACTACAAATTGGAATACAGCTGTCCATTTTCTAAATCACATTGGGTTTCTGTATGGTATGAAAACAAGCTTACAAACATGTTAAACTTGAAATGACATTTAATGTAGTTTGAACACAAAAAAAGTTACATAATCTTACTATTGTTATGACTCGATATGTACTTCACTTGGTGGCGAGAAGATTTTAAGTCTCTAGAAATGAATTTTTATACCAAGGCACTGGTAAACTGCCTTATTTGAAAAATTATCAGGTGTCTAAAATGTCATCATGGTATTACATACCGTGGAAAAAATGGCTGCTGGGGTCCTTTAAATGACAGTAATTGTGATGATCTTAATTCCTATTCTGTAGTTTGGAACTGCGAGGCAGCTGCCATCTTTTGCTGCTTCACTTGTTACCTCCAACATCTAAGGGAAGGACGTCTTCAAAGATTAGGATCTGGGTGCTGAGCCCAGTCTTGAAATCTTTTGGATTTACTAAATTTACTAAATATTATAGTGAAATAAATATAACATGTCAAAGATGTGCTGCCTCAAGGTTGAAGTCACAAAATAATACTAAAATAAACTTCATAGTCTTCATCTCCTCTGCTCTCTCCTCTGTCCTCGTTATAAGAAGAATGTAATCAACATGTGCCAATGAAACTCCACCCAAATAGATCATCTATGGTATAACTCTTATGTATCAACTTACTTTATAAACTGGCCCAATCAGTTATTCAACAAATGTCAGGTTGCAGAAAATCGAATTATTAATGCACAATTTCATGCCACAAGAACTAAACTGTCGATAATGACTGGACCTACAGGCCAATACTTAATGCAGATGTGGATGTTCATGAGTCAGGATTGTGTTGCTGTTATTTCTACTGAATGTCGTGCACAAATGACATCTGTCTTCACTATCATGTGACTCCCTTGTTTGTTAATTTGTGTTTTCTATTTCATTTTGCAGTATATTTTATTCTTAGTGTCCTTTAATTTTCACTCTGCTTTTACACTGGTTTTTAAACTATTCTGTGTAGTATCTTCAAATGTCCACTAGATTTCATTACTCCTCTGTGAACGTGGAACACAACAACGTACGTGACTTTCTATTGTCTTTCTGTGTATTCACACTCTGAATACACAGATATGCACATCTTTTTCTTCTTAAGGTTACAACAATAATGCACACTATCTACACATACAGTTTACTTATTTTAATAGGTTTTAGTGCAATCTTGATATCGGATGGATATAATAACCTCAGATCATTTATCCAGTTTCAGTTTCAGACCATCCCACTGTCACTATGGTTACTTACTGTGATGCTTGCCACCATCATTGTTGATGTGTTTTAGATAACTAATGACCTGATTAACCTGCTTTGCAGCACAGCTGTCCCATTGCTGAATCCAGTTTGTCAGACCAGTCAACATAGGCGCTGATGTTACTTTCGAGCTGCCAGAGTGATGCTCAGCTCTGACAGAGACCTTGCCTGTGATAGCCGGCGATCAGATAGCTGAATTTATCTTCCCTCCAGTAAACAATTCTTTTATGAGATCCAGGGATATTCAAAAACACATCCAGGGCCCAGGCTAACTTGCTGTCAGTCACTGTGACTCATTGTGAACAATTTTGCAGCAGGTCTTCAACCTGTTATCCACAAGAACAGAACTCTTTGTCTTCATCTAGTGATCACACTGTAGTATTAACATAGATTGAAGTTTTTCTCAATCAATTTGATTTTTGATGTCATTCTACTTACTCTCAACCCTTTAAATGTATTTCTCCGTCCTCATTAGCCTTTGTCATTGTGTTTGTACACAGCTCTTTTGTTTACAGATGCTTGTCATGACACTGCTACTTGCATACAGCCAGTGAAGATATTTGTAGTTCACTTTAGGATTTAGAAATAAGTTACAAGAAATGTAGAGTATTGTAGAGACACCGACACTGCCCTGGATGCAATAAAGGCCTAAACGTATCTTAAAGTTAGGACTAGACTTTTAGGAGAACCCCCCCACCTTGGGCTGTGAAAGTAGAACAAAGGGAAGCCATAGCTTAGTGGAAATTCCCCAAGGGATACCTGAGTGGGAGTCTCAGTGCTTGTGACCTAATAATCATGTTTTGTAGAGGAGTTTGGTGTACCTTGGGTGTGGGGAGATGGCCTTTTTTAAGACGGGAAGTCATATACACAGAGACATACACACATGCACACACACGGTATGCGCACACGCTGTCAGGATTTGTGTCATGTGGAGGCAAGGAAGTGACCTAAACGCAGGACTCGTGGATAGTTAAGAACTGAAGATGGTTTATTATGAAGAGTGGATAAACAGCGCAGGAACAAAAGGACCTTCTGGCTGAAAGACTGAATGGCTGGCTATACTGAACGCAGGCGGAAACGACAACATAACATCAATGACACGACAATGAACTGGAGGAAACTGAGGACTTAAATACACAGACTGATGAGGATGATAATGAGAGACCGGTGAGTACACAGCTGAACATAATCTGGCTAACGACATGAGAGACGAGCTGATACGGGAAAAACAGGAAGTGAGAACAACATTGATGTGGCAAAATAAACCGAACATGAACAAACTGAAATCACTGGGTCAATGACCCAGGAACCCTGACAGTCCATGTAGAAAAAGGAGTGATACACCTGCTGCCGTCAGACCTGCAGGTATCAGGCTGTGATGTTCTCCTTTATAGTGGACAGAATTATTTGGAGTGGCACAAATAATTTGTGTGGCATCTTATCGAATGCAGAACAGCTGATTGTTCTGTAAATAGTTTGAAATCAAGGTAAAAGGTAAATGGATGCAAATAACTTTGTTGTTTGCAAAACTTGTGCATAGGATTTTAAAATTGACAATTTATATTTGCATTTAAAGTTATGAAATATGATTCATTAAACATGTTTGTGGTTGTTACAGTATAAATATAACATTTTCTACTCTGATTGTATGTTTTTTTGTCTGATTTTACATCAATTGTGTTATTGCAGTATGACAAAATGAAAACATAACTGTAAATTCAGTTACGTTGCGGAAAATTGACTGCAACTTCTATTTTATTTTAAAGAACTTTATTTAACAAACAACGAGTATACAACATACAAACAGATGAAGTATACAAAAGAACAGAAAATGAACACACAAAATCAGCAGTAAAAAGAAAAAAGTAATAATTATACACGGAAAAATTCACATATACATGTATTGTTTTGAGAGCCTTTTTGTTGGTGGAGTCTGATATTGATTGTACAATTCCACATCCTTAAACAAATGGCAGATATGGTGTTTTATTAGTAAACTTATATTTATGGATAAAAAATTTAGCTAAAAGTATTAACAAATTTATTATAAAAAAACATTTATCATTCTCCGTGGGGAACTTAAAGAAACAGAATAAAACATTTTCCCATCGTAAAGAAAACTCCCTTAAAATATGGACAATAACAAAACAGCTAAATTCCTTCCAGAATCTTTGTGTAGAAGAACAGTACCAAAAAAGATGTGTCACGGTTTCTGGATGATCCCCACAGAAAGTACAATTAGTATTTATGTCTCATTTAAATTTTACCATGTAGTGACTGGCTGGATAACATTTATGTAGAAATTTAAATGAGACTTCTTTCACCTTATTTACAATCTACGGAAGAGGATTAGGGCCACTGGAAAAAAAAACAAAGAATTCTGACTTTAATCTCAGAATTCTGACTTTATTCTCAGAATTCTGACTTTTTTCTCAGAATTCTGACTTTAATCTCAGAATTCTGACTTTTTTCTCAGAATTCTGACTTTAATCTCAGAATTCTGACTTTTTTCTCAGAATTCTGACTTTAATCTCAGAATTCTGACTTTATTCTCAGAATTCTGACTTTAATCTCAGAATTCTGACTTTAATCTCAGAATTCTGACTTTATTCTCAGAATTCTGACTTTAATCTCAGAATTCTGACTTTATTCTCAGAATTCTGACTTTAATCTCAGAATTCTGACTTTATTCTCAGAATTCTGACTTTTTTTCTCAGAATTCTGACTTTAATCTCAGAATTCTGACTTTTTTCTCAGAATTCTGAGATTAAAGTCAGAATTCTGACTTTAATCTCAGAATTCTGACTTTAATCTCAGAATTCTGACTTTTTTTCTCAGAATTCTGAGATTAAAGTCAGAATTCTGACTTTAATCTCAGAATTTTGAGGTGGGCACCTGCAGGCTTCCAGCTTCAGTGACAGCGATGTGTCCAGTTTGGCAGGTGGAGAACTAATTCACTAAATATGGTGGATATAAGTGACTTTTTGCGTGGCCGAGGGGTCCCCGAAGATGCTATTTTATTAATGGAAGAGCAGAAGGTGAGTAACAAAAAAGAGAAATAGTTTGGTGTCTCCTATTTTTACAGGAAAACAGTTACGGTACAGTTACGGTTAGCTGTTAGCATGCTTGTTAGCTTATAATGTTATATAGGAATGAACGTGTTTCACGATGTTACAGTATACTAGGTGAATTGACGTTTTAACTGTTGTTGATCGCAGGATCATCCCAGATGGGTTCGTTGCATTTTATTTTATTGTTCTACTATTTCAGAGTTTTTCAAGGCAGTTAAGCGGAGCTGTGTTACAGATGCTAGCCGCCTGCCAATATCACTGATATATTTGATGTGTACAAGTAAGTTACACTTAGTACAGCGGAGGAGAGAAGCTGTAATGAATGTTTATGCGGACATTTCACTCAGAAAAATGGGTGGCGTTCATACACAGCCACCGACACAGCCCCGGTTGTTGTTCTGACGGTGGCCGACTGACGATCCCCTCACAACATGTTAGCTAACACAAACTAATGTTGTGCATGTAACTGTGTATACGTTAGTGGTACAGTGTCGGAAGAAATAAGCAAACTGTTAACTGTTTATAATGTCAGAATGACATCATCGTTCTCCTGCACTGTGTAATGTATGTCAGCTCAAGAAGGAAATCATATCTTATACTCTGAGCTGCCCAGTGCACTTAACGCCTACGTGTGGAAATGGTAGGCTACACTACAGTTAACTACCGGTAAAAAATAAACTTAATACAGTATTTGATTTTTTTTTTATAGAACAATAAAATAAAAAGTGCTGGCTGAGGAGCGCTGCCGTGTTGAACTTTGACCTCGGAGTGACGTGACGTTTGTTCGCACAACCAATAGAAGTGCAGAAAGTCGCAAATCAGGCATATTGTTCGCATAAACACAAAAATAAATAAATAAATAACGAAATAATCCCGATATTGTGCCAAAGACTGATTTACAATGTTACTTTGTGTTCTATGTGTAATACCTTTGCTTAAATGACTAAATGGACTGTGTATTTATGACTCTGCGTTATAGTCTTACATACATAAGTAACATTCATATGTACAGATAAAAATGTACAGAGATATGTACACAAGCGTGTACACAAAAGTCTACTGCTGATCGAGCTGCTCAGTGGTCGTACAGTCTCATGCAGAGAGCGTGGAGGTGTTGTCCGTTGCCATTCCACCACTCCAGCAGACCACAACATAAAAGACAGCAGACGCCACCACAGTGTCGTAGAACATCCTTAGAAGACGTACTACCTACATCATAACCAATCAAGTCCTGCTTTTTTTTAAATACAGAAGAGGATTTATTATTTACTGAAAGGCTATGCCTTAGTTTGCTTCTTTCATTATTGTGTTTCGCCCTGCATAAAATAGATAGCTTTTCTGATAACTACAGTCAATACTCTCCTACTGGCATTAGCAGTGACCTAAGAGGCTTAACCGTAATATTGCTTTGCAGTGTAAATGTTGCAGAAAATGACTGTCTTTTCTTTCTTCTTGTGTGCAGATTGACTGTGACTTCATAGCACTGATGGATGACGCAACTTTGGCAAACTACATTCCCTCGTACGGAGACCGAATTGCCGTCTTCAATTTCTGCAAAAGCAAGCAACCACTGTCAAAAAGAAAACTAGGACTTCTGCAAAAAGTTCACCTCTCAAAGTGAGAGAAACAGTGGCTGACATGTCAGATTTGGATGACTTAATAAGACTGTATTTCAGACTTTCTTTCAGTAACAAAGAAATACTTTCAATTTTAGCACATAGTCATCATACAATTATAAGTGTTCGAACTCTAAAGAGAATTTGTAAAAGACTTGGGCTTTTTAGAAGGAAGAATCAATCAAACTTGGAGGAAGTGCTAGCCTTTGTCCAACAAGAGATCATGACAAATGGACAGATGCAAGGTTATCGTTGGCTACATCTACGTGCAATTCAACATGGATTTGTGGTGTCACAAGATACTGTAAGATGCATAATCAAATTGCTTGACCCTCAAGGTGTGGAACTGAGACGAGCTCGACGGTTGAGAAGACGACAGTACAGCTGCAGAGGGCCAAATGCTCTCTGGCACATGGATGGCTATGACAAGTTGAAACCATATGGTATTGCTCTCAGTGGCTGCATAGATGGTTTTAGCCGCTATGTTTTATGGATGGAGGCTTATACTACAAACAGTGACCCTAAATTGATTGCAAGTTATTTTCTGAAAACAGTTTCATGCATCAGCGGATGTCCAGAAAGGTTACGTGCTGACCGAGGCACCGAAAATGGTTGTGTCGAACAAATGCAGATGTTTTTACGGAGAAACCACACAGACAGTTTTGCAGGTGAGAAAAGTTTCCTTTACGGAAGAAGTACGGCCAACCAACGTATAGAAGGATGGTGGGCTACCCTACGCAAACAGAGTGCACAATTTTGGATGAACTTATTTCAAACTTTTCAGGATGATGGCCACTTCACAGGGGATTTTTTGGACAAAAGTCTTATCCAATTCTGCTTTCTCAATCTTATTCAGGTAAAAGCATGTGCTCATGCTATGTAATGTCTTAGCTGCATAAATAGAAAATATAAATATGGTTAGAACATTTTTTTTCTTTAAATTAAATATGAATTTTATTTCCATTTTAATATGTCTTGATGCATGCTCAATCAGCCAGGTAAGGAATGTTTTTTGACAGAACATTTCTCACACTGAAAACACTACATCCAGATGAACAGAATCAACTTTTTGGGATTCCATTTTAATACTTTGATGGAATTGTATTCATGTTATCAGTGGAAGTAACTGCACCTTTCTCAGCACAGGTGCATGGAGCATTTTTTTTTTATTGCCACATGGTTTAAATTACTATGGAGTCTGTTACCTAGTGGTCCTTTGGGCACGGTTTCAGAAAGCAATCCTATCATTTGGTTAATTCTCTATTGAAAATATATTGTAGAATCATTGCACACTGAGTATAAAGTGTTGGGCTATCTATTCAACAGCAGAATCATGCAGCACCATTCTGTGTCCATGTGCTGTTTAGTGAAAGTGCTCTTTTGTTGTTGCTGCTTGGTTTTACATTAATTAGAGGTCAGTTTCTATGTCTGTTGATTAATGAGTTAATAAGCCTCAACTTTGGCTAAATCTACTGGTACATGGTCTGTTTCATATACCGGTACTTATATTGTGTTGTTTTTCATGTAGGATGAACTTGATGAAGTTGTGAACACATGGAACTCGCACAAAATCCGGCCAAGTGGTAGTGCAGCATCGGGTCGACCAGTAGTAATGTACTCATTTCCAGAGCTGCACAGTGCTGAGGATAGACTGAAGCCTATTTCTATGGAGGATATTACTTTGTGTATGGAAGAGTGTAGCCCAAAAGGTCAACACCCCTGTGATGAAACAGTCTTTGAACTGTGTTGTCTGCTTATGGTAGAAAATGAATGGGATGCCCCAGGAGATCCACTTGGTGCTGCGGATCTGTATATTAGGTTAAGAGAAGAAATACTGCAAAGTATTTAAGGAACTTCAGTGTGTAAATGTACAAATAAATACAAAATATTTCTCTTTATCTTGATAACGTGATTTGATAGTAGGTGCCATGTCTTACAGGTACCTTTTATGCAGGTATTTCTGCACTGCATTAAATGAAAGACATCTTTTAGGTGTGACCGAACATGCCATTTTTCAGGTCATTCTCTCAGAATATTGCTGTTTATTTCTGCTGTAATGTAAATTCAGAGTGCTGATAGGAGGTCAGCACCAACTAGTATCATTTTATGTTGATCATAGTAATAAATACAGTTTGGTTGGTATCTTCCCCCCCCCCCCCCCCCATTTGATTGTTTTTCTACATTCACACTACCATTAAACAGAAATGTTTATATATTACTTGAAAAAGCTGAATATTGTGATATTATCAATCAGTTATGAAACACATGTCAATCCTTTTAAAAGGCCATACATTAAACTGCATTTACAAATGTTATATTTTTGATTGAATCATAAGTGGTGTAAACCTGCCTACCAGTAAATTGCAATATAAATTTTTGTGTTTTGTTGCCAGACATGTGCATAGTATATAAAATATAAACTGACCAGCTCCCTGCTCATTGTTTTCTGTATCAACCTTTACTCTTAATATTCATGGCTGGAAACCCAGGCACCAGCATATGATATGCTAAGTGCCCGGGTTATCTGTGGTATGTTTCAGCAAACCATAGTAGCATTAACAATTCTAGGTCTTGACAACAGCATGTTTCTATAAACGTATCATTGTTAATATTTAAAGTCGTTATGCCTTTTGGGGAGCTTTTAGTGCAATTATATTAAAGCAAAGCTATTATAATCATTTACCCATATGAAGGTCCATCACTTAATTATTAATGTATTTCACTTCTGTTAGTTGTAAGATATTTTAGCTGGTTTTCATGTAAAATGACCATGAATCATTGCTATACTGATTCAGTGTTAGCTGTTGTATACAAGGCTCCTTCATGATATGAATCCTAAAATTATAAGAAACATACCAAAAATATTTTGACTTTTATTTGTAGTATCCCAGCAACAATGCAACAAAACAGTTCCTGCAAGTGGAACCAAGTTATTGTCCCATTAAGTGCAACATGTTTTACATTTATATTTGTGTATCTTTATGAAATGTTTGAAATTAAAAATAAATGGTATTCTTCCATGTTACTGAGCTCATGTGTGGCAGTCTCTTGAATTCTGGCATGTTCAAATAGATATGGAGTTTGATGAACATATTCAAAACAACAATACAAATGTACTGTGTACAGTAACATTTTATTGGAAAAAGTTTACAAGAAACCTGTTCTTTCCAATGCCAATAACATGGCTAAAACTCATAACCGTATAAGCTGCCCTGTAACAAGAATGACTCAACTTTTAAAACAAACTTATAGATCTCATACAGTCTTGTTATGCATCAGTATACATTAGTGACTTACTGTAAAGACCATGAACACTGGCTATTGTGGTATCACATATTCCTTCAGTGTCATCTATGGTATAGAAATAAAAACAAGTGTGAATGACTGAGAACATACATGCATACAAATAAAAATGCATAATTTCTGGCAGTAACAAGACATTTTTTCAGGTGTTAAGATTAATACTATATCTGAGAACATGACAATTTGGCATTACAAAAGGATGCCTGAATAATCACAGTACTTGACCACTGCACTGAAGTGTACAGTGTTTATTTATGATCT
Organism: Maylandia zebra; assembly: GCF_041146795.1. NCBI lineage: Eukaryota > Metazoa > Chordata > Actinopteri > Cichliformes > Cichlidae > Maylandia > Maylandia zebra. Next base: position 6,745,984 of record NC_135170.1, read on the forward strand.
CAGTAATCAATAACCATCTTCAAAACAGACTGAATCCTTTAAGCAGCTTGAATCAATTTGATGGATGAATAACAGGTATGCTTAGAAACAATATGGCATTAAGAAAATACTGGAATTTTAAAAAATATTTTCACCAACTTTATATGGAACCTTTGTAATCAACAACAAATGCCAAACTTTGATACCTTAACCTACCTTAACTAAAAATTGCATATACTGTAAAGCAAAATGTTTTCAGACATGACAAATGCTAAAGTATAAAATTGTACTTATTCCTTTTACAATACAGTGTTGCATAACAGCATTACTTTTACGTTATAACTATGTTCAGTTTTAGCCCTGACCTAATAAGAAAATACCATCTGAATGAATTAGTCTTTCTACTAATTACTTACAAAAGTATTTGACTGTGCTGAGCTCTCACACCACACATGGTGCTTTAAAGAACGTTTAAGAGCAGTTTAATTATAGTTTATAGATCTTAAGTAATCTTTCTTCATGCTTTTGCTGAAGGTTTCTGTCTTACAGCTGGAAAGCTTGGATTTGGTGAAGACAGCTCTGGATATGGTAGTAAACAGTGTACCTGTTCGTTTTGTTTTGTGACTGTATTATGTAAAACTCAAAATGATAAAAGAAAATGAAATATTAGCCAAAACTAGACTTCTAACAGAGATGAGAAACTTCTCTCTAATTAAAAAAAGTATACTGTATAAGTTCAAAATACATAAAAATACATATTCCTAACATCTCTTTACAGTTATGCTCTAGTGTGCATGAGCAGTTCAAATGTAGCGCTTTGCTGTGAGAGTCTAAACAATGTCCATCACCCAGATATTACTTTCAAGAACTGCATTAAATTCAGAACAAAAATCTGGGAAGTTTTCATAGCTGTTAGCTAGCTGCAGAACATTCCCACACGTGCGTCCGACTGGTCTTCTTGTAAACTCTGTCATATCTTGAAATTCCACATAAATACTGTTTGTTACTATAAGGTCAGATCCGGTGCAGAAACACATAAATTTCTGAAGTTTAATGTTATCCAGCTCTCTGATGAATCTTTTGAGATGATTTTTCACTTCTTTTTATTGTGGAGTCAAATCCACAGCAAATTTCAGCAGCTGGCACACTTTTTTTGAAGTTGGTTGCAGTTCAGAGAATAACTTGGTCAGTCCCTCCGGACTGAGGGAGATATGGGAGTCGATGATCTCCCTCCAGCAGTCAATAACAAACAATGGTTTTTGGACAAGCTCTTTGTGTGCTATTTCATCAAGGATTGTAGGAAGAGTCTCAGCAGTGATTCTTTTTCTACAGCCATAACTGTCAAGAACTTCCACAAGATCATCCAAGTCAACTGCAGAGAAATCTTTTACTGCTTCCATCAAAACATCACATTCTTGGCTGCTGACAAACTGTAGAAAGTGTGCTTTAAGATCACTGTAAACACCACTGAAAAGCACTTGTTCCAGAAAAGGGATTGCAAGTTTATTTGGAAAATACTGACATTCTTGGTAACCTTTCAGGAGTATTCGCCCAACTGCCTTCCATTTTTCAGCAGGAAAATCATGGCGAATGAATGGCACTTTAACGGTTGCACCTAGGGTGCATCGCTCATAAAATTCATGCCAGAAGCATGTGAGTACATCTCTTAGTATTCCTGATCCAGTGCCTGGTTCTTCTGTGTTGTCTGGAAGTATGCGCTTCACATTCAGTGTTTTGGTCAAAATCTCCTCATCAGAGAAAGCAGTAATCATGTCATGTAAAGTGTCAGTATGACGTATGGTGATTGTTATTATGTTCTCTGAATTAGGTGGACTGAGGGGTACAAGAAAACCCTCATAGACTAATGTGTCTTCTGTATCTTTTTCAGCATCAAAAATTGGACCAAAAGTAATTTCTGGATCATCTAAAATTTCTGAACCAGCGATGACTTCATCAAAATTACCCCTGACTTCCCCCACTTGCAATGGATTAATATCACTGCCACTGCTTTCTGAGACAAACACCACTTCAGATGTCTCGCTGGCATCTTCTTCAGGATCTTTTGGTTTTGTTGCAATGTAGAAGCGTAACATTGTCAGTCTCGCTGCCTCATACATATTGCCAATAGACTGGCAGGTATCATCAGTAAGGTGGTTCTGTTTAAAGTCCCAAACCTCAAACTCAAAATCTGTTTCACATCCCTTAGGAGATATGCCATTAGGAAAAAAAAAGTTTCTTTCCTTCCTGAAGAATATCTTTTAATCCAGCATCAGTGGCCATTTGAATTTTTCTAGTGCCACCTCCCTGCTTCGCTCTCACCTGTTTGGCTATTTTTCCATCACAATGTATCCATCCTATCTCAACATTGCGTGTTGCTTTTTGCTTCTTTGTCTGTCTTATTCCTGCATCTGTATGTGAAGTGTTCTCCTTTGGACTTTCTTTTCTGGTTTTCATTTTCTCACGAAGTTTTTGCAGAAGTCCTAGTTTTCTTTTTGACAGTGGTTGCTTGCTTTTGCAGAAATTGAAGACGGCAATTCGGTCTCCGTACGAGGGAATGTAGTTTGCCAAAGTTGCGTCATCCATCAGCGCTATGACATCACAGTCAATCTGCACACAGGAAGAAAGAAAAGACAGTCATTTTCTGCAACATTTACACTGCAAAGCAATATTACAGTTAAGCCTCTTAGGTCACCGCTAATGCCAGTAGGAGAGTATTGACTGTAGTTATCAGAAAAGCTATCTATTTTATGCAGGGCGAAACACAATAATGAAAGAAGCAAACTAAGGCATAGCCTTTCAGTAAATAATAAATCCTCTTCTGTATTTAAAAAAAAGCAGGACTTGATTGGTTATGATGTAGGTAGTACGTCTTCTAAGGATGTTCTACGACACTGCTGTCTTTTATGTTGTGGTCTGCTGGAGTGGTGGAATGGCAGAGAGGGACAGGGGGAAACTTAACAAACTGGTCGGGAGGGCCAGCTTTAGCGGTCTGCTAAAGTCCACTGAGCAGACTGGGGAGGAGAGGATGTTGTCTAAGCTAACATCCACCATGGACAACACCTCCACGCTCTCTGCATGAGACTGTACGACCACTGAGCAGCTCGATCAGCAGTAGACTTTTGTGTACACGCTTGTGTACATATCTCTGTACATTTTTATCTGTACATATGAATGTTACTTATGTATGTAAGACTATAACGCAGAGTCATAAATACACAGTCCATTTAGTCATTTAAGCAAAGGTATTACACATAGAACACAAAGTAACATTGTAAATCAGTCTTTGGCACAATATCGGGATTATTTCGTTATTTATTTATTTATTTTTGTGTTTATGCGAACAATATGCCTGATTTGCGACTTTCTGCACTTCTATTGGTTGTGCGAACAAACGTCACGTCACTCCGAGGTCAAAGTTCAACACGGCAGCGCTCCTCAGCCAGCACTTTTTATTTTATTGTTCTATAAAAAAAAATCAAATACTGTATTAAGTTTATTTTTTACCGGTAGTTAACTGTAGTGTAGCCTACCATTTCCACACGTAGGCGTTAAGTGCACTGGGCAGCTCAGAGTATAAGATATGATTTCCTTCTTGAGCTGACATACATTACACAGTGCAGGAGAACGATGATGTCATTCTGACATTATAAACAGTTAACAGTTTGCTTATTTCTTCCGACACTGTACCACTAACGTATACACAGTTACATGCACAACATTAGTTTGTGTTAGCTAACATGTTGTGAGGGGATCGTCAGTCGGCCACCGTCAGAACAACAACCGGGGCTGTGTCGGTGGCTGTGTATGAACGCCACCCATTTTTCTGAGTGAAATATCCGCATAAACATTCATTACAGCTTCTCTCCTCCGCTGTACTAAGTGTAACTTACTTGTACACATCAAATATATCAGTGATATTGGCAGGCGGCTAGCATCTGTAACACAGCTCTGCTTAACTGCCTTGAAAAACTCTGAAATAGTAGAACAATAAAATAAAATGCAACGAACCCATCTGGGATGATCCTGCGATCAACAACAGTTAAAACGTCAATTCACCTAGTATACTGTAACATCGTGAAACACGTTCATTCCTATATAACATTATAAGCTAACAAGCATGCTAACAGCTAACCGTAACTGTACCGTAACTGTTTTCCTGTAAAAATAGGAGACACCAAACTATTTCTCTTTTTTGTTACTCACCTTCTGCTCTTCCATTAATAAAATAGCATCTTCGGGGACCCCTCGGCCACGCAAAAAGTCACTTATATCCACCATATTTAGTGAATTAGTTCTCCACCTGCCAAACTGGACACATCGCTGTCACTGAAGCTGGAAGCCTGCAGGTGCCCACCTCAAAATTCTGAGATTAAAGTCAGAATTCTGACTTTAATCTCAGAATTCTGAGAAAAAAGTCAGAATTCTGAGATTAAAGTCAGAATTCTGAGAAAAAAAGTCAGAATTCTGAGATTAAAGTCAGAATTCTGAGAAAAAAAGTCAGAATTCTGAGAATAAAGTCAGAATTCTGAGATTAAAGTCAGAATTCTGAGAATAAAGTCAGAATTCTGAGAAAAAAGTCAGAATTCTGAGATTAAAGTCAGAATTCTGAGATTAAAGTCAGAATTCTGAGAAAAAAGTCAGAATTCTGAGATTAAAGTCAGAATTCTGAGAAAAAAGTCAGAATTCTGAGATTAAAGTCAGAATTCTGAGAAAAAAGTCAGAATTCTGAGATTAAAGTCAGAATTCTGAGAAAAAAGTCAGAATTCTGAGATTAAAGTCAGAATTCTGAGAAAAAAGTCAGAATTCTGAGAATAAAGTCAGAATTCTGACTTTAATCTCAGAATTCTGAGAATAAAGTCAGAATTCTTTTTTTTTTTTCCAGTGGCCCTAATCCTCTTCCATAACAATCAAATATTTACAGTGGGGCAAAAAAGTATTTAGTCAGCCACCGATTGTGCAAGTTCCCCCACTTAAAATGATGACAGAGGTCAGTAATTTGTACCAGAGGTACACTTCAACTGTGAGAGACAGAATGTGAAAAAAAAATCCATGAATTCACATGGTAGGATTTGTAAAGAATTTATTTGTAAATTAGGGTGGAAAATAAGTATTTGGTCACCTAAAACAAGGAAAATCTCTGGCTCTCACAGACCTGTAACGTCTTCTGTAAGAAGCTTTTCTGTCCCCCACTCGTTACCTGTATGAATGGCACCTGTTTGAACCCATCATCTGTATAAAAGACACCTGTCCACAGCCTCAAACAGTCAGACTCCAAACTCCGCCATGGCCAAGACCAAAGAGCTTTCGAAGGACACCAGGAAAAGTATTGTAGACCTGCACCAGACTGGGAAGAGTGAATCTACAATAGGCAAGCAGCTTGGTGTGAAAAAATCAACTGTGGGAGCAATCATCAGAAAATGGAAGACATACAAGACCACTGATAATCTCCCTGGATCTGGGGCTCCACGCAAGATCTCATCCCGTGGGGTCAAAATGATCATGAGAACGGTGAGCAAAGATCCCAGAACCACACGGGGGGACCTGGTGAATGACCTGCAGAGAGCTGGGACCAAAGTAACAAAGGTCACCATCAGTAACACACTACAACGGCAGGGAATCAAATCCCGCAGTGCCAGACGTGTTCCGCTGCTGAAGCCAGTGCATGTCCAGGCCCGTCTGAAGTTTGCCAGAGAGCACATGGATGATACAGCAGAGGATTGGGAGAATGTCATGTGGTCAGATGAAACCAAAGTAGAACTTTTTGGTATAAACTGAACTCGTCGTGTTTGGAGGAAGAAGAATACTGAGTTGCATCCCAAGAACACCATACTTACTGTGAAGCATGGGGGTGGAAACATCATGCTATGGGGCTGTTTTTCTGCCAAGGGGACAGGACGACTGATCCGTGTTAAGGACAGAATGAATGGGGCCATGTATCGTGAGATTTTGAGCCAAAACCTCCTTCCATCAGTGAGAACTTTGAAGATGAAACGAGGCTGGGTCTTCCAACATGACAATGATCCAAAACACACCGCCCGGGCAACAAAGGAGTGGCTCCGTAAGAAGCATTTGAAAGTCCTGGAGTGGCCTAGCCAGTCTCCAGACCTCAACCCCATAGAAAATCTGTGGCGGGAGTTGAAAGTCCGTGTTGCTCGGCGACAGCCCCAAAACATCACTGCTCTCGAGAAGATCTGCATGGAGGAATGGGCCAAAATACCAGCTACTGTGTGTGCAAACCTGGTAAAGACCTATAGTAAACGTTTGACCTCTGTTATTGCCAACAAAGGTTATGTTACAAAGTATTGAGTTGTATTTTTGTTATTGACCAAATACTTATTTTCCACCCTAATTTACGAATAAATTCTTTACAAATCCTACCATGTGAATTCATGGATTTTTTTTCACATTCTGTCTCTCACAGTTGAAGTGTACCTCTGGTGCAAATTACTGACCTCTGTCATCATTTTAAGTGGGGGAACTTGCACAATCGGTGGCTGACTAAATACTTTTTTGCCCCACTGTATGGGGGATCATCCAGACTGTCTTCCACTTGATATCTGGAACATATCAGTTCCATTAAGATATTATATATGGGAGAGAGACGATATCTTCTTGGAATAAACTACGTATTCTCTTATTGCTGTTACCAAGTTCCTGTGAAAAGCAGATTTTTCCTACTGCTGACTCAGCTGGATCAGGGAGAGTGACTGAGGTAGATATTAAGCTGTCAGTGTTTTTATATAACATTAAAGTCCCTGCGGGTATGGCACCAAGCACCACTGAGAATTCCTGAATACTGATTGGAAAATTATATAGTGCAATAAAGTCATTGTAAGTAAGTAGTTGTCCCTCTTTATTAACCAGCTGAGCCACCAATAGGATCCCATTTTGGACTCAAGTTTCCAGGAAAAGTGATTTATTTTTAAATAAAATATCTCTGTTGTTCCAGATGAGGTATTTGTGTGGTAAATGGCGTGTATTTGTATAGCGCTTTACTAATCCCTAAGGACCCCAAAGCGCTTTACACTACATTCAGTCATTCACCCATTCACACACTGGTGATGGCAAGCTACATTGTAGCCACAGCCACCCTGGGGCGCACTGACAGAGGCGAGGCTGCCGGACACTGGCGCCACCGGCCCTCTGACCACCATCAGTAGGCAACGGGTGAAGTGTCTTGCCCAAGGACACAACGACCGAGACTGTCCAAGCTGGGGCTCAACTCGGCAACCTTCCGATTAGAAGGCGAACTCCCAACTCTTGAGCCACAATTGCCCCACAATTGGTGAGAAGTTGTGTTTATAAATGAGGATCCACGCTAAGAGGACTTGCTTATGGAAGGATGAAAGCTTTACAGGGAGTTTCTCAACACTGTAATTACAATTTAAAATAAAATTAAAGCCACCAAAACAAGAGAAAATATGATATGGTATAAAGTTCCAGATAGAGGTCTATAAGAAAATAGATCCCACGATACGATATTATCACAATACTTAACGCACGATACGATATTATTGCGATTTTTTTTAAAAAATATTTTGCAATATTCAGATTCTGTACATAAAGTTAAACTTTATCAATATTCATTTTATCTAATATTAAAGTCTCGCACTCAGTCTTTCTCTCATTTCAGTCAGTTTTATTGTTGACAAACTGAACGGTTTGTATTACAGTCTAGTTCAACTTAACTGAATGCAACCATCTGGTACAATTATAGCTATTCTGAACTATGCAATTTATGAAAACTATGCAGCCCATTCAGCAACTGAAGAATTTGAAAGTAAATTAAAACAAAATATAATTTTACATTAAAAAAAAAAGTTTTAAACTTAATTAAAATAAAACATGTCTTAAATTAAAATAAGTAAACTGTCATGTTTATTGCTGCCACACACACAACACATTTGGACAGTGAAGGAATGTCAGGATTCTTGCTCAGAAAAAGGATCAACATGCTCTGAGCACAAAAACCTTTTTTGTAACAAAATATCAATTTCTGCTGTCCCTGTATCGATACATTATTAGCAAACAAAATATCACGATACTACACAGTATCGATTTTTTCCCCCACCCCTACTATTTATGTATAAGGTTTTGACAGCTTTACAGAAAAACTCTCCAAAGCCATATTTTTCCAAAGAGTAGAAAATAAATCGATGTTCAATTGTATCAAAATCCTTATAAAAATCCAGGAAGAGAATGAAGCTATTGTCAGATACCAAATCAGAGTGATCAAGAAAATCCAAAACCAGTCTAATGTTATTAGAAATGTGTCTATTTCTCATAAAGCCTGATTGTGTCTCATCGACAATTGTGTCCAAGACCTCTTTAATTCTGTTTGCAAGTATTATAGCCATAATCTTATAGTCATTATTGAGCAGGGAGATGGGTCTCCAATTATCAATAAAAAGTAAGTCTTTGTTTGGTTTTGGAATAAGTGTTATGAGACCTTGAGTAAGAGTAGGAGGGAGGGTGTATACTTTCTGTGAAAACCTGCAGTAAAAACGGAGCCAGGAGATTAGAAAATGATTCATAAAACTCTGCAGTCAAACCATCTGTGCCGGGAGATTTGTTGGCCTTAAGTGCAGAAATGGAATTACAGACTTCCTCCACAGTCAGAGGGCTGTCACAATAACTTCTATCTTCCACAACAATAGTTTTTAGGTTTTTAATATTATTGAAAAATCGTGTTGAGATGACCTCATTATATTTTGAGTATAGTTTAGTATAGAATTTTGCACAGAAATGTGAAATTTCTCTGGGATTGTCAGAGACAATGCCATTAATATTTAGTTGATGAATAAAGTTTATTTTTGATCTATATTTTTCAAGCCTGAAAAAGTAAGCAGAATTTTGTTCGCCCTCCTCCAGCCACCTCTTCCTGGATCTTACAAAAGCACCCTCAGCCCTTGCGTCGATATAAACCGTCCAATTTATTTTGAAGTTCTAGTAAACTTAATTTATCTTCCTCTGAGATTTCTTCTGGGGACTACTGGTAATAAGAGGCAATTTTGCTTATCACTTCTTGTTCTTCAGCTTTCTTTAACTTAGTAATTTGACTCCCATATCTTCTCAAGAATTTGCATGCTTCAAATTTAAAAAGTTCCCAATTCGTACAAAAGGACTTCTCTCTGTTAGCTTTATTCCAATAATAAACGATTAATTTATTAATCTGCATATAACCATTTTATCTTTTAGTAAATAATTATTTAACTTCCAGTAAGAGAATTTATAAGGTATATTATCCAGTGTAAACATTTGGATGTTAATGTGAATTGCTCTATGATCAGTAAGGGGGGTGGCAAGTATATTAACGGAAAAATTATCTTTATCAATGCAGTCAGAAACAAGCCAAAAGTCAATACGTGATTGCCTGGATCCTGTCTTATTGCTCCAAGTAAAGAGTCTATCATCTGGAAATTTTTCTCTCCAAATATCCACAACATTAAATTTTCCCATAAATTTTTTTAATTTTGCACTGTATGCAGACTGCTGCATCCTGGAGGCCACCTGTCAACCATATTGTCTAAAGCGATGTTAAAGTCTCCACCAATTAAGACGACTGAATTTGGGTATTTGGAGAGCCAGAAATTAATTCTTTCTTCTAAGGAGTTAAGTAATTTGTCATTTTCAGTTTTATTATTGTAACCATATATATTTACTGCAATGAAAGTACTGTTATTGTGTCTGATCATTGAGCAGAGGTAGTGTCTTAAGGTGTCACAGTCAGAGTGTAACACATCCCCAGAAAAAGATTTTTTAAGCGTGGCAACTCCAGCAGAACGCTCAAAGCCATGGGACAACCAGACTTCATTACCCCATTGTGATTTCCAAAAATTTGTATCAGCAGGTGTGGAATGACTCTCTTTGGAAAAAGCAAAAATCTGTTTTAAATTGTTTGGCAAACAAAAACAAAGCTGACTGCAACTTCTACCCAGGTAACAAAATGACTCCGGGCCCTGTATACTGTGGTGCTCAGCAGAGGCGCAGCCAGACACTTGAAACACCCGGGGCTTAGCCCTAAAGGGTAGTATGCATGTGGGATTTTTTATTTTTATTTTTTTTTTGGGGGGGGGGGGGGTAGAAATGACTGAAAGATTAATTCTGAGCTTTGTTCAAAAAAGAATGACTTCATATAGGGAAAATATATATCACATGTGCAGGACACCTTAAACTAGGTTTTTAATTAAGCAGCAAGGCAGAACAAAGTCGGGCCTGTATCAAGACACGAGGACTACACCCCAATTCAACCAGACCCAGAACTGATCCAGAATTAAAACAGGACTACAACAGTTCAAAATCAGGACTACTGAGGACTTAACCAAGACAGAACCAGAATCAGAACTAGATGATAGTAGCACTAAAAATCATCATAGACCTGCACTAAACTTATTTTTTAATTCTACCAAAGTCCACTATTTAGATTGAGAAAAGTTTATATAATTATTTAGCCTTGTTGTGCAAACAAGCCTGCATAACTTAATAAATGTAGAATTTGAAAAATAGCAAACCTAAAAAGAAACACTAGGTACGAGATACATGAGGACCTATGATACGGTGATACTTTTGGTAAACAACCATTTGACTAACATGTGTGTCTCACCTGCTCTTGTTCATCTCTGTTCTGTCCTCATTCTCCTCTCTCTCCCTCTTTGTGCTGACAATCATCAAATATACAGTTGAAACCAGATATTTACAAACTCTTCAGATCAAAACACAAACACTTTTTTTTAATTGTAACATCAAATCAGACTAAATGTTTATTTTTTTAGATTGATAAATATAAAAAACATTTGTTAACTTTAAGAGTAAAGAGAGAAACTCTGTATTTCTTAATTGTAAATGGCACCAAATTGTATTCAAAATTGAGCCACACTTATGGAGCTCCACAATTCTTTTCCTGGTGTTTTGGTTGACATCTCTTGATTTTAGAGAAACAGGCTCTGTGTTTTGCCTTATATGCATCCACAGCTGTGCCACCAATTTACTCACATGGACTCTACTAACCTATCAGAAGCTTCTTCAGCCCAGAATGGAATCGTCTGGAGTTTTGTTATTAATTAACAATAAACTTAGCGTATATGTACTCCTAAATTTGATCAAAGTGATAAAAAATAGACAGCTCTGTCTCTCTTTATTCTGACACTTAACTAATTCAAAAGATATTTCAATATTTATTTATCCAAAACAAAACAAGTTTACTCTAAATTGATGTTGTACAGTAAAAAAATGTTATTGTAAAAAAAAATAAGGTGTATGTAAATATCTGGTTTAAACTGTGTATTGAAATTCCTCTTGTTTTGCATAGAAATATAGGGGAGACCGGGGATAGTTGTAACATTTTTGACATTTCTGTCTGTAAATTGAAGCTCTTTTAAGGTAGTGGATTCAAAATGTAATGCTATTAAATAGTGCAGCTATTTTCTCTGCAGCACAATTACCCATTGCATGGTATGGTCTCAAACACAAAGAGTGAAATGTTACAATTAACCCCATAGTCTGGGTTAGTTGTAACATATCCTGGGGTAAAATGTAACACAATGAAATAAGGGTACCAACAAAACATTAACATGTAATCTTTGTTTATTCAACACATGAATGCACTTACATCCATTTATGTAGCTGTGTGTGTGTGTGTGTGTGTGTGTGTGTGTGTGTGTGTGTGTGTGTGTGTGTGTGTGTGTGTGTGTGTGTGTGTGTGTGTGACAGAATGCAGAAATCTAGCTTTTGAACATATTCCAACCCCCCAAAAAAGACAAATTATGGAATTTTCTGCAACTGAATATTTCATTAATTTTGGTTGGTCTTCCTTGCGTTTGGCCTCATTGGCTCAGTGGGCATTATAACCTACAACTCTTGCACCAATTTTGAACATAACAATGAAGCATCGCAATTCCAGCATCGCAATTCCATTACTTTTTATCATGGCTTACCTTGGTGTGGTTTGCAGAGTGCTTCAGAAAGATGAGGAAATCTGTTTCTTGCACCCATCCTGATTTATTTCCACTATCAATACTTCCTACTGGTCCATCTCTGACACAGTGGTCAGCATAATGTATGTGTGGGAACACAAACAGTGGAGGAATTGTGTTGCCAATGGCATTAACCGCATATACAAAAGCGACCAGTGAACCTCTCTCTGCTGATGTTGTTGCCCCAACTTGTTTAATATAAGTTAAAGTAATAGTGTGGTAAGTTGTAACATCTGCATTATTGTTACAACTAACCCAGACTGTTGCTGTTACAACTGACCCAGACTCCTATAGCCATGAACTAGCTAACATTACAGCCAACGGCTAAAACATTAGCACTAAAGACTTACACAGAATATATCCCCATAGACATACAAATAACACAATTTAAGTTTGATGAGTTTAACTGCAAAGCAGATAATGCTATTACAAATTGAAATAAAGTAGAAAAACTTACTTTTTGGCATACAAATTACTTTTTTTCATGTTAAATTGTCTGTGTTTGACAAAATGTGCTGATTTTTCACATGTGATAGCAGAACTGAATTGGGCATGCACAGGATGAGTCACATCATTTGAAACTTAGCCCTGATTGGAGAAATTGGAAGTGTTACAACTGACCCACGTTACAACTATCCCTGGTCTCCCCTACTGAATAACATACAAAGCATAATATATAAAATACTACCAGAGTTTTTTCTTTGAAAGAAGCCCCTTATGTCCATTCTTGTATATCAGTGCATTACTGAAACCGATTTATTTAGCCGTGGAGGGTAACAACTGAAAATATGAAATAAACACACATGTAAGCTAAGACTCTCTAAAGAAACAGCATTGTTGTTGATCGGCTTTTCATTTCGCTATTTGTTGATTCACTTGAATAGCAAGTAACGTAATATGGGTCAAGTGATCAGTTTGATATCAATCTTTCGTGATACACTGTCATATTTGTAATGTTCTTATTCCTCTATGAATAAAACATCAAGAATTGCTCCTGGTGCTAGCTTCAGCTAGCTGTTTATTGTTTTTTTTCTACAACGATCACTTCTTCTATTCTGTATATCTTATGGATTCCAGAGCGCCCCCTGTGGGTAGCTTCAACAATAGCAGCTATCATTACATCCCCTTTCCAAACAGGTTGGTGTTATAATAAGCACATTTCCAAAGAGAACTGTTACTCTGTAACATCTGAACATTCTTGTCTAACATTCAACATGTTATAAATTGTGCAACAAACTACATTCAGTAGTGTTTTTTTTATAACCAAAAGTTGGAGCACAAGTCAAACAAAATAAATCCAAATGTATGCATTACATCTTCCAGAATGAACCAAATGAGTCCCATACAGCCTTCAAGCACATTAGAACTCTTCACCTTTGACAACTTGAACAGTCAATAATACATTATAACTCAGCAGGTCGCAAGTAAGTGTGAACAATTACTATTCTAAATGAATTATTATCTGTTATTTACTTGTGATTTATTATTATTATTTTTTAACAATTCTTTACCACAACAGTTCACACTTTTTCTATGAGCCTCTCTGTAGGTTTCTTAGGTCTGGTAGACCTTCTCAGTATCTCAGACATTGGGGAAGGTCACTGTGGTGCTCAACAGGGTTAGCACCTCGTTGTTCAGTTCCAGTCTCTGTGTCCTGATGTTTAACATCCTGTGTCTTTAACAGACTTCTCCGGTTTCTTCTTAACACTTGTCCATTCTCTGTCTGAACAGCAAACGATCTGGGCCCTACTTCGCTGAGAACTGTTGCTTTTTTGTCCCAGAAATCTGGACCTGCAATCCTCACAACATTTCTTTCCTGAAGCGGTTCCAGACAACTTGCAGTTTTGTCATAGTTCCTTTTCTGTCTGTGCTTGAGTTTCATCCTTTTGTCAGTCAGCTTGTTGTCATGTGCATTGTCATTTTCCTTGGAAATGTGTGGAAGTGTGGTGCGGAGCTTGCGATGCATGAGTAGCTCAGCAGGTGATGCCCCACACTCCAGGGATGAAGCTCTGTAGCTTAGCAGAGCCAGGTAAGGGTCGGTCTTACTGTCTCTTGCTTTTTTGAACAATCTCTTTACTATTTGGACTCCTTTTTCTGCCTGTCCATTCGCTTGGGGATACAAGGGACTAGAGGTGATATGTTGAAATCCATATTGTTTTGCAAAGTCACTGAATTCTCTACAGTCATATTGTGGACCATTGTCACTGATGACACACTGTGGAATTCCATGTCTGGCAAAAAAGCCCTTCATGTGTGTGATGACTGACTGTACTGATGTACTGGAAAGCTGTGCCACTTCTGGATAATTAGAATAGTAGTCAATCACCAAAACATAGTCCTTGCCATCCAGATGAAATAAATCCGTGCCTACCTTTTGCCATGGTGCAGTGGGTAGATCTGCTGCCAGCATTGGCTCTTTTGTTTGTTTGTAGTGATGTTTGAGACATGTTTCACATTTCTGTATCATCTCCTCAATATCCCTGTTGATGCCTGGCCAGTAAACTGCTCCTCTTGCTCTCCTTTTACATTTCTCCACTCCAAGATGTCCTTCATGGATACGCTGAAGCATGTCCTTCCGCATGGATTTGTCAGCGGTTGTGTGTGGAGGCGTGGAAGAGATGACCCAAACGCTGGACTCACGGTGCAGAAATGAAGAGGATTTATTGGAGGGCGAATGAACAAAGCAGGAACGATGGAGTGGCTGGCTGGCTGGCTGGCTGGCTGAAAGACTGGAAGAATGGCTGACTGACTGACTGAACATACAGACGGAGGGACAACATGAACATCAACATCAATGACACGACATTGGACTGGTTGAACTGAGGGACATAAATACACAGGCTGAGTGATGAGAGATTAGAACCTGGTGAGTACACAGCTGAACATAATGAACTAATGATAAACGGGAAGAGGACGGAACATAATGCACATGGACCAAGGCTAACACAATAAAACAGGAAGTGGAACAGGCAGAAGATAAACAGTGAACGTGAACTGAAAATACTGGGTCACCGACCCAGGAACCCTGACAGGATTGAGGGATGACAATCTGGTTTTGTCTCAGCACCAGCCCATTAGCCATGCATAAATCAGCTCGCACAGAGTAGAACCCTGGACAGACTCCTTTTGACCACCCATTCTGTATAAGGTGGGATACTTTCTGCAGCACTGGATCTTTTGTTGTCTCCTGTACAATTTGCTGCAACATGACATCTGATGCTGGGAGTGAGGCAGTTACCATGTTTACATGTGTTTCAGCCTCCTCGGCTGTAGTGCTGACTAACCTGTCACCACTTGGTGCTGGCGCTCGGGATAATGCGAGTACGATATATTTCCCAGGCGTGTAGATCAGCTCAAAATCATAGTGCTGCAACACCATCATCATGCGCTGAATTCTGGGTGACATGTCATTGAGGTTCTTTTTTCTGATCGAGATGAGAGGTTTGTGATCAGTTTCTGCTGTAAAGGTTGGTAATCCATATACATAGCTGTGAAATTTTCCACACCCAAACGCTAAGCCCAAAGTCTCTTTTTTGTCAGTGGGTGCTGGCATATCCAATATGGCTTGTACCTTTGACTGATCAGGTTCCACCCATTCACTTGTAACCTTATCTCCCAAGAAGGTCATCTCTGAAACACCAAAGAGGCACTTGTCTCTATTCAGTTTAAGTCCATTCTTGTTAACTCTCCACAAAAGTTTCTCCAGCCTTTCATCATGTTGTTGCCTTGTATTTCCCCAGACTACAAGGTCATCTATGTAGACTCTGGTGCCTTCCAGCCCTTCAATCATGGACTCCATTGCCCTGTGGAAGATCTCTGGTGCTGATTTAAATCCAAATGGGAGCCTCGAGAAACAGTAATGCCCAAATGGTGTGTTAAAGGTAGTGTACCGGCTGCTTTCTGGGTCTAGCCTCAGCTGCCAAAATCCATGTGATGCATCCAGTTTGCTAAAAAGCTTAGCTCCTGCCATTTCACTCATTATTTCCTCTATTTCCTCTCTCTTAGGGATCTGATAATGCTCTCTTTTAATGTTTTCATTTAGATCTTTGGGATCAAGGCAGACTCTTAAGGCACCTGTATTCTTTTTCTTGACACAAGAGTTCACCCAGTCTGTGGGCTCTTCCACTTGTTCAATGACACCCATTTGAGTCATTCTTTCAAGCTCTTTTTTCAAACTTGTCCGTAATGGAGCAGGCACTCTCCTTGGGGCATGCACCACAGGCACGGCATCATCCTTGAGCTGGATTTTGTAGGTGTAAGGCAATGTTCCATGTCCTTTGAAGACTGAAGGAAATTTACTGATAATGTCTGAACTTCCTTCATGCCCTTGGTGTTCCAGTCTTTTGCCTTGTTAGGCTTCTTTCATGGCGTCAGTATTAATCTGATAGATCCTCTTTACTAGTCCCAAGTCCTCAGATGTTTTATCTCCTAAAAGTGACTCGTGTCCATCAGGCACGATGGTGAACAAAATGTTATGCTGTTTGCCTTTTGCTGTCACTTTAAGTCTGCATCCACCTTTTGTTTGTATTGGCTGGTTATTGTAGGCCCTCAGCGGCGTGACTTTCTCTGTAAATCTTCTAGGCTTCTCAGTCAGTGCCTTGAAATCCTTCTCGTTGATCAAGTTAGCTTTGGCCCCTGTGTCAATTTTAAATGTTACCAATGGCCATTGACTAACAGTGGAGCAGTCCATTTATCATCTGTGACTGAACTAACACTTTGGCCAGTGTTATGTCTTGAAGACTGTGCATTGACATCTTCTTCATGTGACACCATCTTAATGAAAAATGTTTCACTTAGATCATCACTGTCATCTGTGTCGTCCTGCACAGTGTGTACTTTTTGTCCCTTGTTTTTGGAGAGACACATTTTTGCATAATGGTTTTGTCCTTTACATTTTGCACATTTTTTTCCATATGCGGGACATTGTTTTGGTCTGTGTTTCTCTCCACATCTCTTGCAAGTGAACATTTCATTGTCACATGTTTGTCACGGACCCGGCTCTGGAGGACTCGGGGGTCCGTGAGCAGTTTTGACTGTTGTTGTTGCTAGTATGATTATTATTTGGTGATGTGTGTTTTTTCTCCACAATGCTGTGTTAGTCTGTGTCCCACTCGTATGTATAGACAGGGTGTGGTTGTGCACGTGTCTATGTCTGCGGGTGTGGCTGGAGGATGGAGCACAGCCACCTGCAGGCCTGATGGGTGTGGCCCTGCGGGAGGACGGGCCACACCTGAAGTTCCTGCCACACCTGTTGGTGATCAGGCTCGTCGGGGGAGCTACTTAGGAGAGTGTTGGAGCTCCCACCGGCGCGGGATCATTGAGTTATCGTACCAAGTTAGTGTGTCAGCATATGTCTGTGCTGTTCGTATATGCCCGCTGAGGGTTAGTGTTGACGGCTGCTTCTATGGTTTCCCTGCAGGAGGAAGAGTGGTCCAGAAAGGCAGCACGCACAGGGAGTGCGGAAACACAACAGCGGGGAGCACGAGCACAGACGTCGGAGGGAAGCATGCACACGGGGTTCGAGGGAGCAACGGGGAGTTATTGTGTTTACAGCTTTTCACTGTAAATAAAGAGCACTGTTTGCATCGCAGAGTCTGCGTTTTGGGTCCTCCTTTCCCCACATCCCCACGGTCTGCCAGCCAGACCGTGACAATGTTTTGTTTTTGTTGTCGTTGTTTTTGAATTTACTCCATGGCTTTCTTTTAATCGACACTGCGTTCACTGCCTCATTTTCTTGTTGCGCTGCTCTTTGAACAGGCTCTCTAAAAGTCAGTACATGTTGTCGTGCTAGCTCACTGGCTTGACTTATCTTTATAGCACTTTCCAGCGTTAGTTTTGTTTCTCTCAACAGTTTCTCTCGGAGCTTCTTCTCATTAGTTCCAAACACTATTTGATCTCGTATCATAGAGTCTCTGAGATCACCAAAATTGCAGGACGGAGCTTTGATCTTGAGGTCTGTGAGAAAAGTATCAAATGACTCACCCTGATGCTGTAAGCGTGAGCGAAAGACGTATCTCTTGTATGTTTTATTTTTCTTTGACAGACAGTGCTCGTCAAATTTCTTCATGACTTCATCAAAGTTATCTTTGTCCTCGGGCTGAGCAAACACAAAAGTGTTGAAGACCTCTATTGCTTCTGTGCCAGCGATGGTGAGCAGCATGGCTATTTTCCTTTCATCTGCCCGTCGATCCACTCCAACAGCTGCAATATACAGTTTGAACTGCTGTTTGAAAGTCCTCCAACTTGCATCCACGTTTCCAGTCAGTTTCAACGGACTTGGTGGTTTTATTGCATCCATCTAGACTTGTAGTCAAGACCGCCTAATCCGAGACCAAGACAAGACCAAGACCAGAGGGTATCGAGACCAAGATAAGACCAAGACCAAGACCGAGACAAAAAAAGTCTTTAAACTGCAGCCAGATCCTGCTTCGTTTACAGGCATATTTATGTGTTTTTGCTTTCGCACAGCCCTCCTCACCGCTGTCTACTGTCTCACTCACTTACTGAGAGGACAGACGGATGCTCCACTTGACTGTCCTGTCTCTCACCCTCTCTGTTTTTCACATAATGATATTATCCTATATCCTCGCATGTGATTGGCCACAATATGGAGTGATTGGAGCATAACTGAGCCACTTTGTGAGAGCTGAGCAGCGAAAGGAAATTAAGTGAGGGTAGAAATGACTGAAAGATTATTATGGTCTGTTTTGAGTTTTGTTCAAAAAAGAATGACTTCCCATATATATATAAAAAAAAAAAAAAAACACCCAGCACGCCCCTGCGGGCGGTTTATCCTTCAAGCTCGGGTCCTCTACCAGAGGCCTGGGAGCTTGAGGGTCCTGCGCAGTATCTTAGCTGTTCCCAGGACTGCGCTCTTCTGGACAGAGATCTCCGATGTTGTTCCCGGGATCTGCTGGAGCCACTCGCCTAGCTTGGGAGTCACCGCACCTAGTGCTCCGATTACCACGGGGACCACCGTTACCTTCACCCTCCACATCCTCTCGAGCTCTTCTCTGAGCCCTTGGTATTTCTCCAGCTTCTCGTGTTCCTTCTTCCTGATATTGCTGTCATTCGGAACCGCTACATCGATCACTACGGCCGTCTTCTTCTGTTTATCTACCACCACTATGTCCGGTTGGTTAGCCACCACCATTTTGTCCGTCTGTATCTGGAAGTCCCACAGGATCTTAGCTCGGTCATTCTCCACCACCCTTGGGGGCATCTCCCATTTTGACCTCGGGACTTCCAGGTTATACTCGGCACAGATGTTCCTGTACACTATGCCGGCCACTTGGTTATGGCGTTCCATGTATGCCTTGCCTGCTAGCATCTTGCACCCTGCTGTTATGTGCTGGATTGTCTCTGGGGCATCTTTACACAGCCTGCACCTGGGGTCTTGCCTGGTGTGATAGACCCCAGCCTCTATGGATCTTGTGCTCAGAGCTTGTTCTTGTGCTGCCATGATTAGTGCCTCTGTGCTGTCTTTCAGTCCAGCTTTGTCCAGCCACTGGTAGGATTTCTGGATATCAGCCACCCCCTCTATCTGCCGGTGGTACATACCGTGCAGGGGCCTGTCCTTCCATGATGGTTCCTCTTCTCCCTCCTCTTTCTTGGGTTTCTGCTGCCTGAGGTATTCACTGAGCACTCGGTCAGTTGGGGCCATCTTCCCAATGTATTCTTGGATGTTCGTTGTCTCATCCTGGACTGTGGTGCTGACACTCACCAGTCCCCGGCCCCCTTCCTTCCGCTTAGCGTACAGCCTCAGGGTGCTGGACTTGGGGTGAAACCCTCCATGCATGGTAAGGAGCTTTCTTGTCTTTATGTCAGTGGCTTCTATCTCCTCCTTTGGCCAGCCTATTACCCCAGCAGGGTACCTGATCACGGGCAGGGCATAGGTGTTGATGGCCCGGATCTTGTTCTTACCATTCAGCTGACTCCTCAGGACTTGCCTGACCCTCTGCAGGTACTTGGTGGTTGCAGCTTTTCTAGCGGCCTCTTCATGGTTCCCATTCGCCTGCGGGATCCCCAGGTACTTGTAACTGTCCTCTATGTCTGCAATGTTGCCTTCTGGTAGTTCAATCCCCTCAGTTCTGACTACCTTCCCTCTCTTTGTTACCATCCGACTACACTTCTCCAGTCCGAACGACATTCCAATGTCATTGCTGTATAGCCTGGTAGTGTGGATCAGTGAATCGATGTCTCGTTCACTCTTGGCATACAGCTTGATGTCATCCATGTACAGGAGGTGGCTGACAACTGCTCCGTTCCGTAGTCGGTATCCGTAGCCAGTCTTGTTAATGATCTCACTGAGGGGGTTCAGGCCTATGCAGAACAGCAGTGGGGACAGAGCATCTCCTTGGTAGATCCCGCACTTGATGGTGACTTGTGCTATGGGCTTGGAGTTGGCCTCTAGTGTTGTACGCCACATCCCCATTGAGTTCCTGATGAAGGCTCTTAGGGTCCCATTGATCTTGTACAATTCTAGGCATTCCAGTATCCAGCTGTGGGGCATTGAGTCATAGGCCTTCTTGTAATCAATCCAGGCAGTGCACAGGTTGGTCAGTCTGGTCTTGCAGTCTCGGCTGACTGTTCTGTCTACCAGTAGCTGGTGTTTTGCGCCTCTGGTATTCTTGCCAATTCCTTTCTGTGTCCCGCTCATGTATTGACCCATGTGCCTGTTCATCTTAGCCGATATGATGCCTGACAGGAGCTTCCATGTAGTACTGAGGCAGGTTATTGGTCGGTAGTTGGAGGGGACCGGTCCCTTCTTGGGGTCCTTGGGGATCAGGACCGTCCGACCTTCGGTTAGCCATTCCGGGTGTCTCTCGTTAACTAGCAGCTGGTTCATTTGTGCTGCTAGACGCTCGTGGAGTGCAGTCAGCTTCTTTAGCCAGTAGGCGTGAACCATGTCGGGCCCTGGTGCTGTCCAACTCTTCATACTGGAGACCCTTTCTTGGATATCTGCCACTGTGATGGTTACTGGATCCTGTTCGGGGAGGTTGCTGTGGTCTGCCCTCAGATCCACTAGCCACTGAGCATTGCCGTTATGGGTTGCGTCCTTCTCCCATATGCTCTTCCAGTATTGCTCGGTCTCCAGCCTTGGTGGTGCTGTTCTCTTATTGTTCCCTTGCCACTGAGAGTACACCTTTGCTGGTTCTGTGGAGAACAGCTGGTTTATTCTCCTGCCTTCTATCTCTCTGGTGTACCTCCTCAAGCGGCTGGCCAAGGCTGTGAGTCTTTGCTTGGCAGTTTCTAAGGCCTCAGGTATGGACAGCTTGCTGTATTTCTTATGCACCTTCTTTGTCGCACTTTTCTGCAACTCCGTTAGTTGGCTAACCTCCCTCCGTGCTACTTTGATCTTGCCCTCTAGCCTCCTTCTCCATATATATATATATATATATATATATATATATATATATATATATATATATATATATATATATATATACACACACTTCTATATACATATGCAGGACACCTTAAACTAGTTTTTTAATTAAGCAGCAAGGCAGAACAAAGTCGGGCCTGTATCAAGACACGAGGACTAAACCCCAATTCAACCAGACCCAGAACTGATCCGGAATTAAAACGACTACAACAGTAACCAAGACAGAACCAGAATCAGAACTAGATGATAGTAGCACTAAAAGTCATCATAGACCTGCACTACACTTATTTTTTAATTCTACCAAAGTACAATATTTAGATTGAGAAATGTTTATATAATTATTTAGCCTTGTTGTGCAAACAAGCTGCAGAACTTAATAAATATAGAATTTGAAAAGTAACAAATGGTATCTAAAAAGTTACACTAGGTACGAGATACATGTTCTGGTGAGTTTTGGCAAACAACTATTTGACTAACATGTCTGTCTCACCTGCTCTTGTTCCATCTCTGTTCTGTCGTCATTCTCTCTCTCCCTCTCTGCTCCTGTCTCTCTCTCTCTGTTCCTCCCTCTCTCTCTCTGTTCCTCTCTCTCTCTCTCTCTCTCTCTCTCTCTCTGCTCCTGTCTCTCTCTCTCTGTTCCTCTCTCTCTCTCTCTGTTCCTCTCTCTCCCTCTTTGTGCTGACAATCAAGCCAAACACCAACATCATCAAATATACAGTTGAAACCACATATTTATGTACTCTTCAGATAAAAACACCTTTTTAATTGTAACATCAAATCAGACTAAATGTTTATTTTTTAGATTGATAAATATAAAAAACATATTTGTTAACTTTAAGAGTAAAGAGAGAAACTATCTGTATTTCTTAATTGCAAATGGCACCAAATTGTATTCAAAATTGAGCCACACTTATGGAGCTCCACAATTCTTCTCCTGGTGTTTTGGTTGACAGCTCTTGATTTTCCCATGTCACAGAAACAGGCTCTGTGTTTTGCCTTATATGCATCCACAGCTGTGCCACCACTTTACTCACATGGACTCTACTAACCTATCAGAAGCTTCTTCAGCTCAGAATGGAATCGTCTGCAGTTTTCTTATTAATTAACAATAAACTTAGTGTATATGTACTCCTAAATTTGATGAAAGTGATTAAAATAGACAGCTCTGTCTCTCTTTATTCTGACATTTAACTAATTCAAAAGATATTTCAACATTTATTTATCTAAAACAAAAGTTTACTCTAAATTGATGTTGTACAGTAAAAAAAAGTTTTTATGTTTTCTCCCTAAAGTGTATATAAATATCTGGTTTAAACTGTGAATATACTGCTGTGTATTGAAATTCCTCTTGTTTTTTATAGATATACTGAACAACATCCAAAGCATAATATATAAAATAACATCTACCTGAGTTTTTTCTTTGAAAGAAGCTCCTTATGTCCATTGTTGTGTTCATCAGTACACAATTGAAACCGATTTAGAGAGTTTGTTTAGCCGTGGAGGGAAACAACTGAAAATATTAAATGTAAGCTAAGACTCTAAGCTAAGACTTTGTGAGTAGTTCTTAACTGAGCGGTGGTTTCCCTTAAGTGACAGCGGCCTCCATTATTTTGTTTGGCCTGCCTGGGTATTGTTAATAGCAGCATTGCTGTCTTTTTTTTGTTGAAGCCGTATAGTTGTTTTCTTTGTTGAAGTGGTCACTATCTCTTTGGGTTGACCTGTCTGATTTATCATTAAAGCAGCGGTGCTGTCTCTTTTTGTTGTTACCATTTATATGATTATTGAGGTATTTGATTATAATAAAGATTTATTTTATGTTAAATACCTCTGCCTGGCGTTCTTTTCATTTCACCCGGATCCAACTGTTACTGTCCCCCACCCTCATCGCCTAGCTTTTATGTGGGGATGTAACAAGGCGAACTGAAGAGGAGGACAGGGACAGGTGCTGCTAGGGTGAGACAGACGTCTCTCACGGAGTCCTTTAGTGCTGCAGGCAGGCAAGGTGTTCAAATAGTGCACAACTTCAGTTTTTTTTATTTCTATATGATGAACTCTGCATTATTAAGTGATAAGAACAAGAAATCTGATGTCCTGTAATCATTATGATGCTACAATTTGAGATACAATAAATAAAATAAGTTTGTGCACAAAGTATCGGATCAGTATCGTCGATACCACCCTGAATATTACTTGGTATCCGATCGGAAAGAAAATCAGTGGTATCGCACATCACTAGTACCTAGTCAAACTTCACTTCTCCTCTGTCTGCCCTGCTCCGTTTCTCCAACAGCGCGCTCTTAGGCAGCAGCTGCCCTGCCCCGCTTAGTGCCTGAGCTCGGATCATACCAATATTAGGGGGGGTTTACGCACAGTCATAAATTCCCACAGTGTGCACTATGTGCTTCGAATATTGTGTGTAGTTTTTTGCTTTATACAGTTGTCAGCCAGGCATCTAACTATGAAAAAAAAATTACACTCCAAAAGACCCCGGGCTTCTGAAAAAACAACCCGGGCTTAAGCCCAGTAAGCCACCCCCCCCCCCCCCGCTCCGCCACTGGTGCTCAGTACCTTGAGAATATTCTTCCTGGCTCAAAATGACTTTATATGATTCATTAGATTTATGTTTGGCAGATTATAGGCCAACATGTCATTCATAACCGTTTAAATTCCCGGAATTCACTTTTCGCCACAACACCAGTTTGCCTGTGTCGTGGCAAGGTAGGGATCAGCGACAGAATTTGCTTCCCCTGCGTAGGGAGTATGTCTGGTTGACTCTGCCTGCATTACAACCAACTAGATGAAGTAGTGATGTTTACTTTAGTAAAAATTGAAAGATGAGCGTCGTTACATTACCGTTCAGTTTGTGAGTTACAATCAGAAAATGATACATTTATTGTTCATTTATCGGACAGGATTATTTTTGACAAATCAAAGAAATTTTGCCCGATAATTACTTTTTTTCCTAGTGTAACTTCACTTCAAAGAGCTACAACTCAAACATTTCGGAGTAATAAGTCATAATAAGAAGTGCATCTGAACTAAAAATCAAGAATGAGTGATACTGTTTGTCAGTGATTTGGAAATTCTTTCCATTGCGTGCTTGCCACGCAGGGGAAACAAATTTTGTCGGGGATACCAACCTTGGCACGACACCGGCAATAAACAAAAGCTCTACCTCTGCTAAACTGTACATTACACACTTCAGAAAACACAGTCTGGTGTGAGGAAAATCAAAGCGATCGAGGTAACTTGTAATCTAGGTTAATACTACAGTGTGACCACTAGATGGAGACAGTGTCTGTTCTCATGGATAACGTGTTGAAGACCTGTTGCAAATTTGTTTCCAGTCCTATTCAAACTGTGATGATTTACAACAACTAAGAGACTAAATTAGAAATTAGGATTATGTTTGCAAATGGTATTCAGCAATCCACAAAAAACCCACCGGAAATCTGAAGGGGAAGTTCGTTTTACTGTCGCCTGGCTCTCATAAATGACATGAAGCAGCTTTTTGTGGTCAGTCATGGCAGGCACACAGCAAAACATCCTTCACTTTCTGATGCTTGGTAAGCAATAATTTCTATAATGTATAATACTTTTCTTTATGTTGTACGGAGATAGCATGAGACAGTCTTTAAGTCTCAGTGTTCAATGCAAACATTCATCATTATATTTGTTTTATTTATTTTTTTGCCAACCTTTGTCCTGTGTAATCTCACGTATTCTTCTTCAGTAGTTTCTTGCATCTTTGCCTTTCTCGCACCTGCAGCAGGTCAGTGTCTTCTCATGTGTTATACATACATGCTTAAATATAAAATTTTGATATTTTTAAAGGACAATATTATATATAGTTTATATTATGTGCTGATAGGTCCGATCAGACTAGCTGGGTCTGGGTCCACTCGGTGCTCTGGAAGGGTTGAAGTCTATCACAGTGGCTCCTGGGGAACAGTCTGTGATGATGACTGGGACTTAAATGATGCCAACGTGGTCTGTAGACAGCTGGGCTGTCGGAAAGCGGTGAAGGTCACTTCATCTGCTGACTTTGGTCCAGGAAGTGGGAAAATCTGGCTTGATAATGTGGCCTGTTCAGGAACTGAAAGCTCTATAACTGAGTGTGGACACAGTGGATTTGGGACACACAACTGTGGACATGGCGAGGACGCTGGTGTTGTCTGTTTAGGTGAGATAATGTTCTAATAAATTGTGCTGAATAAATGTATCTTTCTCTGTTTAGATGAACAACTCTGTGACCCAGTCACTATAACTGAGCTAAACTGAATGGCAAGAAGGAAAGTTGGGCTGGGTTATTGGCTTTTGGCTTTCTTTTGGTTTCTTCAGAATTTAAATGATACAAAGTATGTTATCTTTCATAATTATTATTGTTGGTAAGTGTGTGTGATGGTTGCATGACCAAACAATAAAAAAGAAAACACTAACACTTTTTAAACAAATGTTCCTGTGACTAGGTGCCCATATCAGATTATCTGAGTCTGGGTTGAGTCAGTGCTTTGGAAGAGTAGAAATCTACCACAGTAGTGCATGGGGAACAGTCTGTGATGATGGCTGGGACTTAAAGGATGCTGAAGTGGTCTGCAGATCCTTAGACTGTGGTACAGCCCTGAGTGCCACTTCATCTGCCCTTTTTGGTCAAGGAAGTGGACAGATCTTGCTTGATGATGTGGCCTGTTCAGGGAGTGAAAGTTCTCTAACTGAGTGTCAGCACAGAGGATTCGGGACACACGACTGTAACCATGGTGAAGATGCGGGTGTCGTCTGTTCAGGTGAGCAGAAACACTGAAATTATAATATTTGTTTTCTTTGTTATTACTCATTAAACATTTTTAGTGTTTATGGAAAATAAATGAACTCTCGAGTAAAGCTTAAAAATAAGTACGTTCACATAGCAACAGCTTTTACACAAGTCTTCTTCACAGCTCCACCATAATCTGGTGGAGCTGGAGCAGTCGAGTGGTCAGCACCAGCAGATCTCATCAGGTCATCCATCATCATGTTAGTTAACTTAAAGTCTGGCCCTCATTTGTGCACACTTGGTTTCAGTTCCTTCTGCTGGACAAACTCCTTCAATTAATTAAATTTTTACACATGAACTGACATGCAGTTGTTCTTTACTTGTGCTTTATTTTTAGTCTTTTAACTTTCCTCTAACTAGTATAATGTTGACATCCCTTTATTTAAAGACAGTTATTATAGCAGATGAATGTCTAACATCTATCAGGTTACTTTTCCAGCTTCATGCTAACTCATGATGGTATGTCTGAGATTTCAGATGCTTCTTGTAGGTGATAAACTCAAGATTAATTTTATTTGATAGATCAGCGTAGTACAGCCTCACTCCTTCAGTTTTGATTTGTGAATTAGCTAAGGCTCGGCTAAGGTTAGCATTTGGAGATCTCATTATAATGGGGTTTGACATACTTGTTTTTTTACATCCTTTTTTGTAGAGAATGTCAACATGTGATTACTACTTGAAAGTGTCACTTTGATGCTGCACAGCTTACATGTTCTTCCAGTGATAGTGTGGGCTGTTTCTTGCTACTCTGGCTTCCTCCCAAAGACATGTATATTGAGTTAATTGGTAATCCTAACTGATTATATTGGGATCAGTGGAATATGATTATATTAACTGCCCTGCATCTCTTCAAAGCAAAAGATATCTAATAGTTAATAATAATATTAATAATGATGATAATAATGATGATGAGAAGAAGAAGAAGTAGAAGAGTGGGCTGCTTATTAAAGTCTGTGACCTTTTGGAGTAAGATGTCTCAAAAACTGAAAACATTGCTAAGGCTGTCACTTATGTTTATGTCTTAACATTTTTTCAGATTTTAGATTTTTCTTCCTGCTCACCTCTCATTTCCCCCTTGCCTTAATTTTGTATTTTGCATTTGTATTTCCCTCTTTTTATTTTTAATACATGCATGCATGCCTCTTTGTGTGCTCTGCATTTTCCTTAAGATAATATAACAGAGGTTAAAACATGAACAGAGTGGATTTCAAAGCTTGTCAATATGGACGATGAAAACAAGCAGCTCTAACAAATTTATACTCTATGCTGTCATAAGCTGCCCTTTACCTTTCTTTGTTTATCAGAATATATATATTGAATATATATAAATATGTGTGTGTGCACGTGTGTATGTAGCAACAATGCCAAATATTCTAAGTCAAAGTTCATCAGTGCTGCAGATTTTTGGTGGTAAGAGAAACCGAAGGGTTTTTGCAAAAGAGGAACTAAAGCTGATTTGGGTGAAAACTACATGTTCTAGACTGACAAACTAAATAAGATGAAATACATCACACCGATGGTCAGAAATTTATTTTAAGGAAAAATGGAATGTGTTCATTCTGTTTTAGTGTCCTTGCTGCTGCTGTTTTAATACAGTCAATCCTTCTGCTGCTCCACTAGAAAAAAACACCATCTCCAAATTATTTTAAAGACTGTGTAATCATTAGTGACTTTTTGCAGTTAACATTTACATGTGTGTGTGTATATATATGTATATATACACACACACACACACACACACACACATATTTGATTGCCGGTGCAAATTCTGTCATTGATCATGGTGATTTTCTCATTTCATTCACTGAAGTTTGTGAAGTTTCAAAACAAGATGTTCGAGTTAGGTCAAAGCTTCGACTGTAAATTTAGCATCTAGACCTAATTTCTATCGAGGACACTCAAAAGAATAACTGTTATGTAATCCTGCAGTGATTTGTTAATTTGGCTCAATTCCAGCAATTGACACCTTCCCTGCACGTTTTTAAAACTAGATGTGGGGAAAGCAGCAATATCAGCCCATTGTAGAACAAAACAGAACAGCCTACAATGCCAGCAGGCATGAAATTGATTCTTGAAAGAAAGCTTGAAAAAATAAAGTGGATGTGATAGTGGGTTGCAAAGTGGCTTGCAGTGAGAATGTCACTAAATGTTACTGTGGGGCGATCGTGGCTCAAGAGTTTTGTAATCGGAAGGTTGCCGGTTCGAGCCCAGACTTGCATAGTCTCGGTCGTTGTGTCCTTGGGCAAGACACTTCACCCATTGCCTACTGGTGGCACGAGTGTCCGGCAGCCTCGCCTCTGTCAGTGCACCCCAGGGCGGCTGTGGCTACAATGTAGCTTGCCATCATCAGTGTGTGAATGGGTGGATGACTGGACGTGTAAACAATATACAAATACAGGCCATTTACCATTTGTAAAGAGAATTGCTAGTTGGATATGTAAACTGGTATCAGTTGAGCCATATGGATTGTTATTGGGATTAGCTGAGGACATCGGTGTAGCTTGACTTTGTGATCTGTTAAAACTCACACTATTCTTTTTGTTTGGACTTTTCAGCGAGTCTCCCAAAACCCAGCATCTCTGTAAATGAAGGTCAGGTTAGCTGGGGTCAGAATATCAGCATCACTTGTTCCGTCTCATCTGAGTTCTTAGATGGAACTTTCACCCTCAAGAAAACCTCAAGTAATTTCAGTCAGACTGAAACAGGATCCAGATCTGCTACCTTCAATATCCACAGAGTGGACTTCAGTGATAAGGGACTGTACCAGTGTCAGTATGAGAAACGCATTTCAAGTAACACATTCAGCTCCCCCCTCAGTGACTCTGTCAGAATCTCTGTTACTGGTAAGAAGAAATACACTTTCCTGAACACCATGTTGCATTTGTTTTCTATAAATAATCAAAGGGTAGTCACTCAACTACCAATATATTTAATATTGTTTGGGTTTTTTTCTTTTCAGTAAGCAAACCCAATATCTCCATCAGTCCTGCTGGTGAGGTGACCTGGGGTCAAAACATTGGAATCACTTGTTCAATCTCAACTCAAACTTTAGGTGGAACATTCATTCTGATGAAAACATCAGATTCATTCAACAGGACCCAAAACTCAAACACAAACTCTGCTACCTTCAATATTCCTGAAGTAGACTTTGATGATGAGGGATTGTACCAGTGTCAGTATCAGGAAAGCGGCCCAAGTCAACAATTTTACTCCCCAACAAGTGACTCTGTTAGGCTCTCTGTTACAGGTAAGAAAACAAATGATAGCATGTAGTATGTATGATAGTCAATAATTAATAGCAATGTATATAAGAGGATACTGCAGTAGTTCTTTCTAGTATTTATGACAGCAGTTGCTGTTTTATAAAGTTTCTGACTGCCTGACGAAATGCTCTCAAGGCCCACAGTACTGAGGACTAAACACAGACTACTGGAAACAAACTATTACACACTGTGGAGCATTTAGCAGCTAAAAAGAGCTAAATGTTAAGTTGGGGCCTAAAAGAGTCAATGGTGGAATTTCATTCACCAGGTCACAAAAAACAGTAACACTTGAAAATAATGTCACACTGTTAGTAAAGTATTAGTAAGTGCGTAACTCATCATTTATAAAGCACTACTCCTCATTAGTATGTAACTTATAAATACAGATTTAAATTTTTATTCATGATTAATTCAGAAATTCTAAGTATTATTATTATTTAGAGACACACACAAATATATACATATTTGTATTTGTATTCTATTTTTATCTTATTGTATATAGTATTTTATTTTATTCTATTCTGTACAGTTGTGTACTGTATTTATTCTTATTGTATTCTAATTTTTGCCTCATAACTTTTGCACTGTCCACTTCCTGCTGTGACAAAACAAATTTCCCACGTGTGGGACTAATAAAGGTTATCTTATCTTATCTTATCTTATCTTATATATGTATATATATGATTACGATTTTTGTGAGTGTATTAATTGTGGTTATTTTTTTATTGTAAATTAAGGTAGTTGCTAGTTGTTAGTTTTGTGTGTATTTTAAGTATTTTGTGTGGTCTTCTCTAAAGTGAGGATAGTGGTGCAGTGGTTAGCACTGTTGCCTCACAGTGGGAAGGTCCTGAGTTTGACCCCAACATCTAGCACACCCTTTATTTGTGGAGTTTGCATGTTCTCCCTGCATGTTTGGTTCCTCCTGGTTTCCTTGCAGTATCAGTGTATCATGAGGGATACTTGATATTTGTGAAGCTCTTTGAAAAACTCACTATTGCCTTGTGATCACCTTACTAGTCTTAGTATAATGAGGCAAAGCTACCCTGTGGCTCCAGCTGTCCAGTGTATCTTTTATTCCTAAATCCACTTTATAAACTATGGTTTAGACTCTGGTCTTAACTACATGTCAGTATTTTGCAAACCTCGGGGGGATTATGTTTGTAACTGGCAATAAATATTTACATGTCCTGTATGTCTTTGTTCTTTGTCTGTGTCATTTATCTGTTGTGAAGATAGCTGAGACTTGTTCGAGTCTTCAGCTACTTTCATTTTTTTTCTAAATGCTTTATAAGGCAAGTCGTCCCTTTACTCGTCACACAAAATACTTAACAACTAGTAACTGTCTGAATTAACCATGAATTACAGTATGATAATAAAGTGTCTGTTAACACACTCACAAACAGTTCAGTTCATCTTTAAAAGCATTGAGTAATACGTTACTAATGCTGCACTTAAATGTCTTAAACATTACAAAGTAAAGAAAATCATGATCTTAATCTCAATCCGTTTTCACACAGTGAGACTGCAGAGGCCCAGCATCTCCTTGACATCTCCTAATGCAGGACTTGTCTGGGGTCCTGAAGGTGCACAGATCACCAGGGGTTACAGCTTTGTCCTCACCTGTTCCATTAACTCCACATTTTCCAGTGGACATTTTATTCTGAGCTTCTCTGGCTCCAACCTCACAGAGCCAGCAGTCAACAACTCAGCCTCCTTTAGTTTCCCTGTAGCTGAGTATGAACAGCAGGGCAACTACAGCTGTGTGTACGAGGTCACAGTGTCCACACGGACATTCAGATCTGCTGCAACAGCACCGATTACTGTCATCATTAAATGTAAGTACACTGTTAAATATATGTATTTTTATTTTTTACTAAGAAAGAAGAATCATAAATATCACTGGCAATTCTACTGGGCAGTATTTTTCCCTCAGACGTCTCTCATTCTGTTAATTTCTAAATTTGTATGCATTTAAAAAGAAAGAAAAGGAGAAGCAGGTATAAGTCAGAAGGCAGTTCTGATATAGAAACAAAGCTGAACAGAAATAGGAACAAGCACAACTGATAATATATCCTAGCAAAGCAATCCTTTGCTATTTGTATTTGCTTATACATGCTCTGGACCAGAGATGTCAAACAAATCGACATGGGAAAGACTCCAATCTGGCATAAATTTTAGACTTTATCTGAATTTTCATAGACTTTTTAGCTTGTCCTACTGACAAAGATCTCACCCACAGTCATTCATTACTACATCAAAGTAATTAAGTAACAGAAACAATTAAATAAAAAAGTTTGGGTTTTGCACAACAGAAAAACTGAGACATATGTTGAACTTGCACTTCTTTTTCTTATATTGAAAAAATGCAGGTATTAAATGTGCTATAACTTTTGTACACTGTTTCAACCCACTTAAGATGAGTGTGGGCTGTATTTGGCTTCCGCTGTAAAATGGGTTTGACATCCCTGCTCTGCATTAACAACCTAAATGAGAAGCAGTTCATTTCAGTGGGACAGAATGTGTTCTAATAGACAAATGCTGTCCTCCTAGTGTCTTTGATGCCGCTGGTGTCCTCTGTATCTGTTGTAATCCTGCTGCTGCTCCTGCTGCTGCTCTTAGCGGTGTGGCTGATCCTCAGAAGAAAACGACAACACAAGCAGCCTGCAGCTCTCATCCAAACTCAAAGTGTGTACTCACCAAGAGACACAATTTTAATTGATTACAAGTTTAACTATATATTCACATTGTTTTCCTTTACGTGTGTTTCAGTGGTTGTCCAAGTTGGGAATGACTACACGTGGGGAGACAATGAGGGCGATGAGGAGGTCTATGTGAATGTTGATCTGCATCAAAAAATAAAAGGTGAAGCTACAGGAGAGGATGGAGACTTGAGCGATGACTATGAGGAGCCAGTGAATGATGGCGACTGTGATTTTAAGGAAACAGATCCCAGTGACTATTACAGATGTCCAAAAGAGGCCTGTATGTTTGTAGACAATCACAGGGAAGAAGATGATGATGAAGAGAAAACTAGTCATGCAGAAGATGTCTTTGAGAATGTATCCCCTCCATCACCAGTTTATTAACATTCATAACAACCTGAATCGCATAAACATCCAAAATACAACCACACCGAAAATACCTGCAGGCCAATAAATGTTCACCAGTGTCGTATGGGTTCTATTTCTTCAATATACCATTCTTTGTAACAATATTTCCCTGATATAATGAATGGTATTTAGCAATTAATCTTGTATTATGTGGTCCAAACTGAAGTACTATAAGTACTTTTAAATTACAGTTATTTTCGATTCCTTGTGGCATGAAAGTTAAAGGAATCATCTTCGGCCCAATGCCTTTGGTGGTCACCTGACTTTACAATGTCCTGATCTGTGAGTTTGATATCGGTTCTTATTTAAAGGTTCCCCTTCTGGATCTCTGCAGGCTGCATGTCAAAGCTAAATGTGAAGGGTGTGTGGGGGGAGGCTCAAATGATCGTAAAACTGTTTATCGAAGTGTATCGTTAAAATTGGGCTTTGTCCCCTGAGGTTCTTGTCATGTCTGCTCCTTGTTCATGACGCCCAGTTTCAAAATATCAGGAGAAAATTGGCAAAATTGCTCATCTTGAAGCTTTATAGTGGGACTAAAACCAATGGGTGATGTCAACCGTTCTAAGGTTATCCTTTCCTCTAACATTAAAACATTTTCTTTACACTGTAAGAAAATATTAGTTTTTTACCCTACATATTGAAATCCTCTTATTCCAAGTAGCCTTTGACAAACACCACTGAACAATTTAGGTTCAAAAAACTGTTTGACTTTTTTTCACCCTTTATAATCTTACAAAGAGTGCATCAGTAATGGATGGAAACATTCTTTTAAACAACCTTTCCTTTGAACCTTTACTTTTTTTTTCATTTTATTGAGTCATACTGTATTTTATATTTGATCTTGGACGCGAATCTGGGTTGGCTTCATTTTAAAATGTACAAGTCTGAGCCTGAATTATTGTTTTTCAATGCTTTTTGTTTTTATCTTCATATGTTATTCTATTTTCTTGGTGTATATATCTAAAATAAAATAAAAAAGGTTTTATGTTGCATGCTACTGTACACGTCAACATTACATTATACTCTGTGCATGATACTCAAATACTTTTCCAAGGCAAACCAGAAGTTATGTATTGATATTTTGGTAAAGTTATAAACACCCTGCAAATACTTTGAATAAATTCTTACAAAATATTTAGTTTCATCAGGATGTTATTGCAGACACTCACATTAATACAACCTTGACTGGTCTTAATTTGGATGTTCTTGTAGAGCCATGAATAATAAGCAGGCTGATCTGGGTGGTGTAATAATATCTTAGTCATTTGGAGATGCAGATACAGCAGCTATCCAGAGTCTCCACTTCTATTTCTGACCTTGGCATCCTTTGGTTTACTGACATACTTCTTTATTTATGCAGCAGCCCCGATGATTCAAAGCTGACTTGAACATTATTCCATATGTGTTCTTCTGTATATCTTTGTTCTTGTGAACAGATCTTTTGGCTTCATTATAAACGGGCACAATGCCTAAAGTTACCAGAGAGCTGAATTTAAATAACTTTTTTTAAAATGACAGAATACTTAACTCCATAAAACCTTTTACAGCCATTACACACATCAAGATAATTAGTTGGCATTTTGTATCAGCAGACTGTACCAAGAGTACCAACCAATCACATTCAAACTTGTTTCTGGTTTGAACCAATGATCTGACAGTCTGATGCCTACAAAGCCACAAATACATATGACACAGGGTCCTTGTAATGTTCACAAGCAGCGCTCACATACACACAGTGTGGAAATGTTAGCACTCTGAGCTCATCCTCAGTGATGAGGCCCTGTAACCTGAGACAAGACAGACTCTGTTTATAATACAAGCTCAGCTCTGAGCAACTGCTGAGGTCACTTGTTGGCTGTCATTTAATGTCTGATAAATTGAAATGTACACAGAGCACACAGCCTGACACATAAAAGATATTTAGAAAGAAAAATTCCAAGATACTCATGTAGTATATGCTAGTTAGCTAAGCATAGCTTAAAGGAAGGAAACACTGGATATATTGAAAAGTAGTCTAACTTTACCCACCAGTTACTACAGAGAAAGATGATTAAAAAAATAGGATTCAATATATTAAACTATAACAGTTTAAAATGGCAGCGCACTGGTGCATTGATTAGCACTGCTGTCTCATATCGGGAAGGTTTGAATCCACCAGCAGGCAGTCTTTGTGTGTGGACTCTCCATGTTGTGCTTGTATGGTTTAAGATAAGCTAAGACTTTATTGATCCCACGGCGGGGAAATTTGTTCATTACCTCAGCTCAGGTACAGATAGCAGAAGAAAAATAAGCAAACAAATACAAAATAAATAAGATAATACACGATATACAACAGCAGCATACACAGTATGTGATTATGGATAGAGGGTTGTGGAAATATACAAAAAATAAATGTAACTACTTACCACTACTATTATTACTAAATACCCGAGTAATAGATATATATAAGTATGAGTATAGACGTATACTCGGGGTCTCTCTGGGTACTCCAGCTTCCACCCACAGTCGAGGGGATGAAGCTTTATTAAACAATATTGTTAAACGTTTCAACACTGTGAAGTTTGACTTCACAGTGAAGGCACATTGAGATGCAGTAAGCATTACTTTTACATTAACATGCAACTAAGTCTTCATCTACTGTCTGTAGGCACAAAATAATGCATTACTGATCCCTCGTCACACATGACTAACGCTAATGAATCAATGTTCAGACGTTACCTAATAATGTAACATGTTCATGTGAAATTATTAAATATTATTAACAGTGCCTTTCACTGTGTTATAACATATCTTAAAATTAAAGTGTTTATATGCATTTCATACAACCTGTTTGTATGCATATTTGCTTCATGTTTTGTTTTGGGGCTTTTTTTTGTATTTTGGAGTTTATTTTTGCACCATCCACCTGTAAGGAGAAGCATTGGAGGATGACCTTTGCTGTCTTTACTTCAGTCAAAATAAAAATCTCTAGGCGCTGAAATCTGAGCTTGTTATTGCCTCTTTTTTTCTTACATACTGCTATGATACTTACTTTAGTAAAATGTGTTGAATTTGCCATAATTTAAATCACAGTTATATCGAGTCAACAAATCATAACTTTTCAGCTGACTGCTATTTGTGGAGTTTGGACAAATAAAGAGCACTATTTCCATTAGTCAGTTCTGAGTGATGGAAGTAAAATGTTGCGCAAAACGCATTTGTGCAGTTTTAGTTTTTTGACATTTACTGGCACCATTTAAAGAAGTTACAGATTTTGAGCACATAAGTACTTTAATTAAAGAGAAGCCATTTTGGCCTAGACAACGTTTGTCAAGTACAAAAACACACAATTCAATAAGATAATGTTTTATTTGCTTTAGTGATCATTTATTTCCTCACTTGTAATTACTGGTCTTTTCATTCCAGTTAAGTTTCAAGTTTTGTATCTAATAGAAAGAGGTTCAACACTGCTAAAAGGAGTTTACATTTTTGCACTATAAGGTTTGTGGCTTCCATTTGTAACTGAATTCTGTTTGAGGCCGTCTGTCTGTGTTTAGATGATATAGCTTTTCATTTGCAGCACGATGGTGCGGTGACTGTCACTGTTACCTCACAACAATAGGTCCTGGGTTCAATTTCACCATCTATTTGGAGTTTGCATGTTCTCCTTGTCGTGGGTACTCGAGCTTCCTCCCACAATCCAAAGACACGTGGTTAGTGAGGTTAGGTTAACTGGTGATCCTAAATTACCCATAGGTGTGTATGCGAATGGTTATCTGTCTCCCTGCGTTAACCCTGCGACCTGTCCAGGATCATACTAATCATTCTTTTGTCACAGTGAATTGTTCACGTCTTCTTATCCCTGTTCAACTTAAAAGAGCACTGAGCACACAGTGTAGGGTTCTTCTTCACCATGTGTCATAAAATGAGATGAACACTTTAAACTCCTAACAAATTGTCAAAGAAGCAAATAAAAACATGTGATCTTATATTAGCCTCACTATGTACAAAATAAAAGTAACAGGAAGGATTTTTTTCCCATTATTTTACATGGTATTAATTATGTAAACCTTGACCTTAGTTTTTTATTTACAGTAAATAAAGAGGAAATGAAAAATTGCTAACAAGCTGCTATTTTCCCAGAGAGGAAGAAGAAGAAAACTAGCAGGACAGCAAACAAGGTGATTATATAAGTATATATAGATATACTATTATTAAAGGAATTTATTTTAAACTAATAGCTATGATTGGACCATGATCGTGGTTTAATGTAAAAGAAGAGATTGTATAATGTGTTAAAAGGTAAACATTAGGCTAAACCTCTTTTGATTTACTGGGGCAGCCCTTCATTCTGAAACGAGCCACTTTAGCTCCTGTCCTGTTAAACCAGCTTTCTTCTGATGAGCTACTTCTCACGAACAGCAGGTGGGTGGGCCTTCTGTGCACAGAAGTCCACAAACTGCTACAAAAATATTTCAGATTTTAAAATATTTACATTTTTGCTAAAATATTTCAGCAAGACTATTTCATAGGATAAGTATGTATAGATATACTTTGCATGACTTGTTTGGGATGTTTTGGATTTGTTTGTCTAATTCACCATTACATTGGTAATTAACCTTCCTGTAAAGTACATCACCCACATGAGAAGTGACACTCTGGGAAATGTGATCTCTCCTTATTTAGAGAACATTTTAATCCCAAAAAGCTAAAAGCTTTAAGGGGAACAGCCCTTACTGTGTTGCCAGGTTTAAACACTTTTTGCTCACAGTGGTTGTGCTGTGAAGCAGACATGCAGTTTAACTTCCATGTCACACAAACCTTTCTTTAGTGATCAGGAGAGAACCATATTACAATAATGTATCACTAAAAACCAATAATCTGTCATTTCTTTATCAGTTCAATTTCAGCTATAATGAAAATGGGTTGAAATGATTAAAATTGTTTTTTCAGCATGAAATAAGAAAACAGGGCAACCACCAAAACAGCTAGTCCACTGATTACGTCAAACAGATAGCAAACCAGGTTTGAGGAGAAGAGATGTCAGATGGATGTGCTCATCTTTGAACTTAGCATTAAAACTGAAAATATTCTGGAGATGAAAATACTCTTCAAGATATGTTCAGATAACCTCGAGTCCACATTCTAGTTTTGGTCGGTTAGATCAAGACTGATTCTTCAAGATTAGGCAGTCGATCAAAGTAAGAAATGATCATGATGTCTCTAAGTGGGAGAAGAATAAATCTATTTGGAAGGTGAGAACTCTCTTAAACAAAACATAACAAGGCTGCCTCAGTCTGCTGTGGCCGTGGACAGAGGATTACTGTAACTGGTGGGTGTCCTGTTTAGCAGTTGAGAAACCAAATCCCACAGCTTCAGAGCCTTAACTTACACAATACTTCTTATCCATAACGAACTTTTGATGTTGTCATTTTGCCCTAGTTTTGGCTCCTCAAAGACTGATATGAGCTTTCATCTTCTAGCTCAAATGTCTGGCCCTCTATCCGGTTGTTCAGTCTGACGTCACTAGCCGTGTCTGGGTCTAAACTCCGCTGCAGGTCCATTTATCAAACGATCACTATGGCATTACTGAGAGTTGAAAAACTGTCTAAAGTCTTTCATCTTTAATAAAATGATCAGCGTTCTGCTCTACCAGGTGTAACAATTGAGTTTAACATCCAGGCATCCATGAAAACGGGATTTATGACATTTAACGGAGTTAGAAGTTAGCAGGGAGTTAGCTCGCTAGCTTCTATCTAAATACAATATAGCATGTCCTGACTGCGGGGTTTTGGAAACAAATTAAAACGTACAGCTCTGTTATCACTTCCAGCATAAATGAAGACAGAAAACTAAACAGCAGTGACGTTTGTAAGGTTACTGAAGTTGGGCTAGCTGCTATATAATGATGTGCTACGTGACCGCTAGCGACACAGCTATGTTAGCATAATATAAACAAGCTAACTTTTTTTCCACTCGATAAAAGTTAACGTGAGTGTTCTCGGTGGTCAGAAACAAATGTAATCGCATGGCAGGATGCTGTAAAAGGACCAAACTTCAGCCAGGAGAACAACTGAGATAATCCATCCACAATACGAGGTTCGTCATTCATATACTGCTGCATGGGCTGGGCTGTAGTTACATCCTAAGGTTTTAAAAACTGAGCTTAAATAAATGATTAGTGGTAATAAAAACCGAGGGAGGTCAACAGTGATCACTGACTGTTTTAGGAGCTTTTTGAGATCAAATAGAAGAAAATACAAAACATTAAACATGTTAACAACACAAAAGCCATATTAAACGCAGACTACTTTAGACCCGGAAGTAGGATTCGTCGCTTCATCACTGAACAACCGGATTGGCTTGTCTCTTGAGAGTCTTACTCCCCTTACACAGTTCTGGTCAAAATCCTGTCTCCCTCATACAGCTCTCATATACCATTAATGACATGGCCTAACAACACAGCTTTAGATTTAGGAGAGCATTGGGTGCAGAGAATGGAGTTAAAGTTTTGCTTTGTTGATATTCAGGAACAATTTAGAAAATGTTTATGCAGGAATGTTTTCTGTCAACCACAATTCATGAATCCAAAGTTCCTATGGTGTCTGTTCACTGATCACCTCTGCCAGCCAAGCCACGTGAAGGTCTTTGCTGGTGTTATTGGCCACATTCAAACATTAAATATGTCCACAGTCACACATTCAAACATTAAATGTTTGAATGTGTGACTGTGTAACTGTAATTTACAAGCTAAGTCAGTTAAATGCAGCTAATGGCATGCTATTCAGTTTACTCTGATGTCCTTAACAAGTGTTCAAAATCCAGCACACTGTAGTGCTTTTAGAAAATAGTAACTTTAAGTTAATTTAGTTACTAGGCAGAAATTCATTTTGGTTATAGTAAAAAAGAAATATTAGAATTTTGTGTTTGCTTTTAACATAGAGGTGAATAAAGTCTTTTAAAAGGTGTTGTGTCATTATTTACTTCATCCTACATACTCTCAGTGAGACAGCACACTTTCAAAGTCCCAGTCTGGGTCACTTATGAGGAATGACAAATCAGCATATTTTCTCCAGCAGTATCATGGCCTTGTGCATACAAACCCAAACAGGCTATGACCATGTGTTGTCTTTAGCTTTTTGATTAATGGCAGAGTATTCCTGACTTCACTGGCACATGTTAGCAAGCAGCACTGAGCTCATAGAGCTTAAATAGCACGGTGGGAGGGCCGGGACAGAGCAGCTGGGGTATATAAAGGACTGCTGTGTAGATTCCCAAACTAAGAGAAGAGTCAATACGGAAAAACTGAGGAAGCTTTCAGTTCTCACTGGACCCTGAAGATATCTAGTCAGAGGCAGGAACCTGCAATCAAAACAACACTGACATCATGTCCCAGCACGCAGCCTTGACCAGCTTGTTTGGCGATGACCCTTTCTTCAGTCATGAACGGGTGCTGTGGCCTCTCAATATTGAAGCCCTGTCTTCTCTCCAGCGAGACTTCTTTAACCGGAGAGCCAAACTAGCTGACAGCCTCCTGAGCCAGCTCTATGATGGGCCCCAGCTGCTCAACTTCAACCAGATGCCCCTAATGTCTAACACATTGAAGCGGTATGTACAGTAGCCCAATTTTACTAGTGGATATACCTGATTTGGGGTTTGTTCAAACCTACAGATTTGGTTTTAACTTAACCATCCATAAGATCACCACTGATCTGCCTAGAGTTATGGCATGTTTTAGCCACATGCTAAATACTAAAATGCTAAAAGTGGTAATGAAGTCTTATACATTTTTGGCATCAGATTTTCTACTAAAAGATATTTTATTTGGCTTTTGTAAACAGGTAAAGAATCTATTAAAAGGGTAGAATGCTACCTAAGATCTACTCCTATCTTAAGCTTAAGCTTTTTTGGATTGTCAATGATCAGTTTAGACATTCAAACATTTGGGGTTTTATAAAAAAATTTAAAATTCTGTAAAGAAAAGAAAAGAAAAGAAAAGATACGATGATGATGATAATAATAAATAAGGCAAGCTTTAGCAGAATCCAAACCCTACCCCAAACACAACTATAAAAAGGTTAACAGCTCTTGTGGGTCCGGAGCAATGATGGAGAAATTATTTCTAATACTGATTCACTTTCAGGCTGAGTGATGATGAAGAGCAGCAGAGAGAGCTTTCCACTACAGAGACCCACAAGGAAGTCCAGCCAGCTAAAGAAAACAACGGTGACCTCCTGGTGACACTAGATGCTCGCGGTTATGCCCCCAGTGACATCACTGTCAAGCTGGAAGGCCGGTGTCTGGCGGTCGTGGCCATGAAGGAGGCCGGAGCAGAAGAGAGCCAGTCCTGCTCTTCCTCATCCTCCTGTGCGTCCTTCTGCTCCTCTGCATCTTCTCAGGCAGGGTTCGCCCAGAAGATCGACCTGCCTCCTCACCTGGATCTGTCCGGCCTCTCCTGTTCCCTGATGGATAACGGACAGCTGCGTATCCATGCCCCTGTGGCTAAGCAAACAGCTGGAGAGGAACGCCAGGTACCCATTCGTTTCAGGACATCGCTGGAGTTTCCCATCAAAAAGGACGACACAGAGGAAGAACAAAGAGACTAGTGCATATGTGGCCCCCAAAACACACACACACACACACACACACACACACACACACACACACACACACACACACACACACACGCACATTTTTGATGAGTTTATTTATATACAGCCTTCCACAACAAAAAGACTCTACAATGAGTAATGTTTACAATTATTAGATAAAGACAACTTTTTATTTTATAACAATGTGCAATTTGTTTTTTCAACTGTAAAAATGAAATAAAGTGTCAAATGGAAATTAATATCATGTAAAATTGGCCTTTGCTGAGGACTACTGTGACCACATGATGGTGCCAACAGCCTACTCACACGAGGAGAATGAAGGAGTAAAAAGAAGTCAGCAGACACAGATGGAGGAAGAGAACAAGAAGAATCCTAAAAGCTGGCATTAACTCCCCTAAGGTGGCTGAATTAGTACCCTTAAAAGGTTCAAGTGACATTTGGTTTCCTGGGGCGAAGTTATTTGCCGGCGTGCTGGAGCTGGTGACAAACAAAAGGAGCAGTTTAACATTTTATGAGTCCTACCCTGAGGGTGTCATGATAGAGAAGAGAAGAAATAAAGGCATTATTAGAAAAGGTGAACAGAATAGAGTGAAAGGGAACAGAAACATTGGCAGTTTCTGAGGGATCAGTTTAACCAAATCCTAACCTTACTTTTTCTTTTCTATGACAATACCTTTAATTTGTTTTTTTCTTAAAGATCTGCTGCCAATGCAAATAAGATAACTAAATTTACTTAATGATACTAACTTGGGCTTTAGGAAAACTGCACAAAAGGTAATATCTTCGCCAACACCCTACCAGACATAACCAAAATAAGAAGATAACATTATTAGATTACTATTATTAACAATTGTACCACATGAGTCAATGAGACTTTATCAGAATGTTGCAAATTTATTAAAAATCAGGAAATCTTTAAGAAAAGTTTCTTTATGCTTTGATGTGCTATTCTAAAATTTGGTCTTCTTTGGTTTAATTATTCTTGTAGTTGTTGACATTGCCAACAAAGACACACACATTTGTGTATGAAAGGTCAAACAATTGCACTGCATGCCAGGATGAAAATCAATCCACAAAGTCCAAAGCACTCCCTGAAGACTTCTGCAATTATCTGTAGTGAGGTATAGATCAGGTCGAGGGTTAAGATCTATTTCTGCACCCTTAAGTGTTTCCTGAAGCATGGTGCTCTTGATAATTCTAAAATAAAAAATATTAGTGCTCTGTAGAGCTAAGTTTAACCTCGATAGAAGAAATAACCAGACGAATGACTATGAGGACTAAATCAAGCCTTTGTAAAAACAGAAAAAAACAGAATTCAGGAATAACTATGTCCTTCACCAAACCATACTGAATGACCTCATTAAGTATCTGTGAAAAGATCTGCAAATGACGCTTCACAAATGGTGCCTTTTTACCCTGATTAAAGGTCACAAAATGGGGCAAACTTTTCAAATCTTGGACGAAAGAGGCTGTAGAGACCAATCCAACATATTTAAGGTTGTTGTAGGGACATCTTCAAAGTGGATGAAAGGTCTTACATAGACTAATGGATTACTGAGTATAAAAACAGCTTTTTCTCTGTTTTATTGAAGCTGACTCTCACAGATCGACAGATACGTACCAGGTCATAGCAGTAGTGAGATAGGTCTCTCATTCCAGCTCTTCACATATTTGACTCTTGTAAAAGACCACTTGGCATCTAATACAAACACATAACAAACATAACAAAACAAAGTACATGCACACTGGGAGCACATGAACTCCCATTGCTGACAAACAGAGATGTTTAATGACAGAATGTCAGAAGACATGAAATTTGACATTTGAATTTCCACAGTTCAAAATTCTTTATTTCTTTTTTTTAATCCTCTCCTCTCTAGCAGCTTTTGCAATCAGTATTAAGATCTGATTGTGCTGTTGTGCCAAACACATTTTGCTTTTCCAAGATCAGCTCTGTAAATTCTCTATAGGCAGACTGGACTTCCCAGCATGGGCCAAACTGCCCTATGCAGCAAGGCAACAAAGAGGGCGCAGACCAGCCCAGTGCAAGGAAGCACCCAGCCAGAGACCAGGTGAACCCAGGCACCAGATCCCCATGCCCCACTCGCAGAGCCACCCAGAAGAGGGTTGAGTTCATGTTTAGGCATAGAGAATGATCGCTCTGAATTTGAGTGGTAGCGGCTAGCATAGACCAAAACTCTTTGTAAAACCATCTGGTGCTGGGGCTTTATCTTGTTAAGGAATTCTGCAATGTCAGCGTCGGAAGGATTAATCTGTGATGAGTTTAAAGCTTATAAAAATCTTTCAAATATTTATTTGTATATTTATATGTTGTTGGTCATGAGCAAGG
The DNA here is from genome assembly GCF_041146795.1 of Maylandia zebra. NCBI lineage: Eukaryota > Metazoa > Chordata > Actinopteri > Cichliformes > Cichlidae > Maylandia > Maylandia zebra. The sequence continues at coordinate 6,789,450 of NC_135170.1, forward strand.
ATCCCAGTGGAATCCTTTAAAGAATAAATACTTGTTGTTGTTTTTTTATTTAGCTTTAACTGGTTAGTAAGTTTTTCAAACCCAGCCTTTGCCTTAATTGTTTTATTTAGTTCTACTTCTCGTTTTGTCAGGTTGGTAATTATATGCTCTTGTGGTGAGGCAGCACAGGCAGATTCTAATGATTTCATTTTTTGTTCTAGTTCTAATACGTTTAGAAAGCACTTTCTCCTTGTTGTTCTTATGTGAACAGTAAGATAATATTTTGCCCCTCATTACTACCTGTCCTGTTTCCCATAGAACATGTGTTGATGTCCCTGCTAGGTCATTATTATCTAAATGTATTGCCCATTCCATTTTGAAATAATCTTGTCTTGTTCTTTAAATAGTGATGTATTAAATCTCCAGCTCCTAATTAGTGGTGTGACTCTTTTCTGTGTCAGACAGATAAATACTAGTGTATGATCACTGATAGTGATAGAATGAGTGTTTTTAATAACGGAGCTGGAACTAAAAAGTAGTCTGAGCGACAGTGTGAGTGGTGTACTGGTGAAAAGAAGGTGTAATACTGAGAGTGGCATCACAAAGACCAAACTCGCAGCCACATCCTTTGACTCACTGCTGTACTGAGACAGGTTGAAGTTTCCTCCTATTATAAGTGTGGTGTTAGAGTGATCTGAAGGAAAACCCATGTCTTCACCCTGCCTTTTGACACCTTGTGAGATGTGGGGTTTTTTAAAGATTATTTTATTTTATTAGTTCATTGTATGTTTTTTATACTGTTTTTATTTTTTATTTTCTCTGTTTTGTTTTCTCTATTGTTCTTTACTTATTTCCCGTACTTTGGTCCTGTGCTGGCTGTTATAAAGTGCTTTATAAATAAAGTTGGATGGGACTGAGAGTGAAAAAAGAAGGTATAAACAAAGGAGGGGTCATCAACATTTGGTCCATATACTAGTGATACACAGATCCATATTTTGAATACATAGATAAAGTATTATTAATCTGCCTTGTGGACCTGCTGCTGACAGTGCAGTTCATTTTTCTGTTAATTAATATGGCTAAACCTCTTTGTTTTGAGTAGCGGGCTGAGAATGTGTGAAGGAAATATGGAGAGGTGAGTTTTGGTCATATGAGTCTCCTGTAGAAAGACAGTATATGGTGGTAAGTCATTTAACCGATTAGTCATTTTGAGCCTCTTTTTCCTGGAATCAATTCCACGTAATTCCATGTGACGAACCTCAGTGTGGTCATGGTGGAGAGTAGAATTTACACCAAAACTGTGTGTTTATCTGTCTGTCTTGTATGGCTGCATGTTAGTGTGTGTGTGGTTGGTATGTCTGTGACTGTGCTGTATGTTTCTGTGGTAAACAGCAGCATTGAGGCAGAGCATACATAATGCTGAGTGCTGAAGGAAACAGAAAAGATGTGAAAGGTGATAAAGGGAATAAGTCACACAGTTCAGTTCCAATTCATACAAACCAATTTAACCGAAACAAGAATTGTGGTCATCCTTATTAGTACTTTCCCCCATTTAGGCCATTTTGACAAAGATGAGGGGTCAAAATATATTTTCTTTTCTTTTCTTTTCTTCCTTTAAATTTTATTTTGCTAAAATCAGTTAACAGTAGCATTTTATTGTTTTCAGCCAAAGACAAAATATCAGCATTTCATGTTAGTGTGACTTGCACTCTGTGGATTGAAAGGTTCATCACACTGTTTCTATAATATGTTTACAGGTGTGGAGGAGGTACATAAAAACAGAATAATAGTACATATATGAGATTGTTTATGTCACAACTCTTGCATTCTCCTTGTATCAATGATTTCAAACAGTTGTGACAAACTTGTCTCTCTCCCTCTAATTTTTCATGTCCTCCCAGAAATGTCTTCACGGGACCTGCAGGGGTTCATAGTGTGTAGGTGTGCGTGATTGTGACTATGCATAGATTTGTGTCTAAGTGTTTGTATGTGCGTAAGTTCTTGCCTTTCTAAAACTAAACGTGCTCACACATGAAGAATGATGTCATCCAGAGTGAGGGCTCTTCTCTGCCATTGGAGTAATACAGATGTATGTGTGTGTACATGTTTAGACATTTTTGTGAGGACAGAAATTGGCATGCCACTATACTTGTGGGGACCAACAGTCCCTAATGGGGACAAAATGCCCATCCCCACTAGTTTGAAGACATTTTTGAGGCTCAAAATGTGGTTTTAATGTCAGGGTCACAGTTATTTTTGGAGGTGAGAAGAAAAGAATCAAAGGGTTGAAAATGGCTGCAGTGCAATGAGGGTTGCAATGAATAGCAAGACTTTGCCCTCGCATATATACGTTTGCAGGAAATGTCTGCACATTTTCCTTGCAGACAGTTATAAGGTCATAATAATGATGGATTTTACAGTCCAATAAGGCGGCAAACTCACTTTCTCCTGGAGAAGGACTCCCTCACCGGAGGATGCTGTTAAAACTGGCAGACACTTCTCTCTATGCACAAGTCATCTCAATAATCTGCTTTGTGCATGTGTGAATTTTCTTGCAGTTCTTTGGCTGAATTCCCAAAAAATGTAAAAACCCATCTCTGGTACAGCAATAAGTCAAAATATGTAAGAACAAAAAGGCAGATACCTGTTCATTTTACCCAAAGGGAGTTACAATTATCACATCATCAGTTATTTCCTCCTGTGATGTTATTGTCCTGTGAGAAGAAATGTTCCACAGAACTTCCAAACTGAAAAAAACGCCAAAAACAAATAAATAAACATCAAAATACAGATGAGAGAGACTTCTTAAACCAATTTTGTCTTATTTAAAGAGTATTTTCATCAATCTTGTAATGTACTGCCATCTTGTGGCAGTGGACTGCCCACTGTGGGCCATGTCTGTCCATAGTGACCCCGCATGAAACCTAAAGGGATATTTGCTAGGTGAGCTGTCAGAGGTTAGTGGAGGAAACACAGTTATTTAATATTATATTATAAACTCACTGTCACGATGTGCTGTGCAGGTGGTGGAGAGCTGATCCAGAATGCAGGACTCCTCAGAAAAACATACATTTAAAATGTAGTTTTACTAGCTAGCATCAGCAAGCTTTTGAAAAAACAGCAGTATTAACTGGAGCAGACTGATAGACTGGCAGGCAAACAGCATGAAGGGACATGACAAAGAACAAAGTGAAACTTTGGAACACAGCTGGGGAAAACAAGGCACAGGTGAACAAAGTCAGAACAATGACATGGGACACAAAACTGAACATAACGGCAGTGTTGGGAAGGTTACTTTTAAAATGTATTCCACTACAGATTACAGAATACAGAATACATGCGCCAAAATGTATTTTGTAATATATTCCGTTACGTTACTCAATGAGAGTCACGTATTCTGAATACGTTGGATTACTTAATATATTATCATGCTATTTACAACTACATGAATGTACTATTGCTGTGTATTTTAGGGTGTAGACATCTCGTATAGAGAACTATTCCACGTATATAAAACAGGTCCGCGGCTCCGAACTGTAGTAAAGGGACCTCTGGCTAATACATCGGGTTCCGTGTCGGGCTCTTAGCCAAAAACTAGCTTTACTTTGTTGTCTGGGTCAATTTTGCTAGCAAGAGAGAGAGAGAGGCGTTGAAAGGCTGCTCCAACGGAACTTATTGTTTCAGAGGAAAACACGAACAGATCCTGTTTCTGCTCGATGACAACTCGTACTTTTCCACTCTCCTTTTTCTCCCTCCTCGCGCTCACACACACATCACGGGTATGGCAGTCCATTCTCCCTGCAGCACAGAGTACACTGCCCGAGTACACTGAAAAATATTTCTTCACATCATCATGTGGGCTGCAAGTAGGGGTGACATGGGCCGCGAGACTGAGGCCCAGGCATTAGAGCCTCTTAATGTGTGTTTTGTTTGGGTTTCCACCAACATGGAATTACCAAAAATAGAGAGGGCATAGCCTAACATATGAAGCAGGAAAAGAGCGCCGTGTAATCCATTTATTTCAACAAAGTAACTGTATTCTAAATACCACCTTTTTAAACCGTAACTGTAACGGAATACAGTTACTCATATTTTGTATTTTAAATACGTAACGCCGGTACATGTATTCTGTTACTCCCCAACACTGCATAACGCATGCAGCAAAAGAGACTATCAAAATAAAAAAGGAAACTAGCACTGAGCCTGAGAATTACAAATTTGACAAAGACAAAGGGAGAATAAACAGAGACATGAAATCACCAAAATCACCAAAAGACTTCAAAGTAGGCTGGAGCCTACAAAGCCACACCCCTCCCCCACATTGGACAATCGGACCATCTCTCCCTGTTCCTCACACCTAGGTATTCACCACTCATCCAACGTGTGAAACCTGCTGTGAGGACAATTAAAGTGTGGCCAGAGGGGACAGACGCAGTGCTCCAGGACAGATTTAAAAACACAGACTGGAATATGTTCACCCACACAGACCTGGACCAGTACGCCTCATCTGTACTGGATTACATCTCCGAAACCACAGACAGTGTCATCACCCAGAAACGGATCACCATGTACCCCAACCAGAAGCCTTGGATGAACCGGGATGTTCGTCTCCTCCTGAAGGCCCGCAACACCGCCTTTAGGTCAGGAGATGCACACGCCTACAGCACAGCCAGGGCTAATCTAAAGAAGGGCATCAAAAAAGCCAAACACCATTACAAAAAGAAGGTAGAAGAACACTTCTCCAACTCCAACCCCCGACGCATGTGGCAAGGACTCCAGACCATTACAGACTACAGGACCACCAAACCCTCCCCCGCATCCTCTGATGTCTCCTTCCTCAACGAGCTCAACAACTTTTATGCTCGTTTTGAGCGAGGGAACCCCACAACCACAACCAAAGCAGACATGACGCCAGACCACCAACCTCTGACTCTCTCCCCCACCGATGTAGGAGCGGTGCTGAGCAGGATCAATGTCCACAAGGCTGCAGGCCCTGATGGCATCCCCGGGCGTGTTCTCAGAGCGTGTTCTGGGGAGCTTGCAGGAGTGCTCACAGACATATTCAATCTGTCCTTGGCCCACGCTGTGGTACCGGCCTGCTTCAAATCCACCTCCATCGTCCCGATACCCAAAAACTCCAACCCATCTTGCCTCAATGATTACCGCCCAGTAGCACTCACCCCCATCATCACTAAGTGCTTAGAGCGACTGGTCCTAGCACACTTCAAATCCTGTCTCCCCCCCACCCTGGACCCCCACCAATTCGCATACTGCCAGAACAGGAGCACAGAGGATGCAGTCTCCATCGCACTGCACTCTGTCCTCTCACACCTGGACAACAACAACACCTACGCCAGAATGCTGTTTATAGACTTCAGTTCAGCGTTCAATACAATCCACCCCTCACAACTCATCAGGAAACTGACAGACCTGGGCATCAGTTCCCTCATCTGCAAATGGTTACTGGACTTCCTGACCAACATGTCCGGCTGGATAACCGCTGCTCATCTACAATCACGATGAACACCGGTGTACCACAAGGCTGCGTGATGAGCCCTTTCCTCTACTCCCTCTTCACCCACGACTGCAGACCTGCTGATGGTTCCAACACCATCATTAAGTTTGCAGATGACACCACGGTGATTGGCCTCATCAGTGACAACGATGAGGCCGCCTACAGGGAGGAGGTGGATCGTCTGGCTGAGTGGTGCGACAGAAACAACCTGCTGCTTAACACCGAGAAGACCAAGGAGCTCACCGTGGACTACAGGAGGAATGCTGACCCACATCCACCCATCCACATTAAGGGGACGGCTGTGGAGCGTGTGAGCAGCTTCAAGTTCCTGGGAGTCCACATCTCCGAGGATCTCACCTGGACGACCAACTGCTCCAAGCTGGTCAAGAAGGCTCACCAGTGCCTCTTCTTCTTGAGGACTCTGAGGAAGAACCACCTGTCCTCAGACATCCTGGTGAACTTCTATCGTTGCACCATCGAGAGCATCCTGACCAACTGTATAACAGTCTGGTACAGGAACTGCTCTGCCTCGGACCGGAAGGCGTTGCAGAGGGTTGTGAAAACTGCCCAGCGCATCGCCGGAGCACCACTTCCTGCCATAAAAGACATCTACAGGAAGCGGTGTCTGAAAAGGGCTGGGAAAATCATCAAAGACCCCAGTCACCCATCACATGGACTCTTCACCCTCCTGCCCTCTGGGAGGCGCTACAGGAGCCTCCGGACTAAGACCACCAGGTACCGGAACAGCTTCTTCCCCACAGCTGTCAGACTCCTGAACTCTGCCTGCTGACATCTGACCCACGTTAACACATGGACTGAACATACACACACCCACAATGGACAACTGTACCCTCAAACACACAATAATAACATGGACTGAACCACCACTCACAACCACTAGCACTTTATATAGCCTCTGTAGAAACTATCTACACCCTCACTTATCTTAACTGCACTACTGTATAGCTCTGTGTAAATAATCATTCTGTACATTCGATAATCTTTAATCCTACAACTGTTTACAACTTGCATAGTTCCCATTTCTGTATAACTGTATATCTCAGATTCTGTAAAGTTATTTATTTCATATTCTGTATAGTTTTTCATATTTATATCCTGTTCATAGCCTGTACATAGCTTGTACTCACTACAGCCTGTACATACTTATAGTTATAGAATATTCACAACATACTTCATACCGTGTACATTATAACATACCATAATAGACCCATTTCTGTAATATACTCACATATCTATATTATTGCTAATATATATATTGTAATATATCTATATCACTAAAGCACTTCTGGATGGATGCAAACTGCATTTCGTTGCCCTGTACCTGTGCATGTGCAATGACAATAAAGTTGAATTCTATTCTATTCTATTCTATTCTAAACAGGAATCCTTACAAAAAGTAAAAACAAGAACACAAAACTAAAAATACTCGTAACTAAAAAAGAGATCACAACTCAAAACACTTAGTTGAAGACACAGGAGCACGGCACTAGCATCATATCAGCTACCACAAGCCCCAAACAGATTTAACCTTATTAGATATCTGTAATGTGTATGAGAATGGAACAAACAAGAGAAGCCTATTAATCACAGGTCATCACAAACTGACTGGATGGGTTAATGTATAGCGAGCACATTCATTTATGCCTTTTTTCTGCTGGCTCAGCTTAAAAAAAAATATAGCACATATATTTCATATATGTGTATGCATATATATGTGTATGAGTAATATATGCTGCTATATACAGCAGCATATATTACTCATATTACAGTATGAATGCATATTAAAGTATATATTACAGTATGGATTCAAACCTACCCCCAGGAAAAGAAAGTGTATCATTTATCATTTAACATTTATCTGGAGTCTCAAGCACCACCTCAGCTACAGTTAGCTCCAGCATGTAGCTTTTTCAGACATTAGCTTGGTGATAAAATCTCATCAAAGAGAAAAGAACATGGCATTAAATATCCTGAGGTAAATAATTGACTTATTTCTGATTCTGAAACAAAAAAAAAGTATAAGTAAAATTGTATTTGAAATCCTAAGTGAGGTGACAAAATGTGTAGCTTTGGGCTGTTACATTTTAATGTCTCAGCACTGTTCGAAGATAGATCCTCTCTGATTAATCTACTAATGTTACAGTAGCACTGGTGTAAGCAGCACCAGCGAGAGTTTTGTCCTGCAGGCTCAATTTTGTACCCAAGCCAGCTCTAGCATCAGTGTGTGCTCTACTACAAACTGCCAAAATGTGACTGATGACTTAAATAAAAATTAGATGTGCTTAACCTGGAGGAAACACTTCATGACTTGCTCACTCATAATAGTCTAAAAGCAGAAATAATGCTGGTTACATTTTATATTATAGAGCTCTGGATTTTCTGTCATAATACTTCCTGAAATTTATGATTTTGTAAACACAAGCAGCAAAGCTATTCTCCCTAAACAATTATAATGATAATTTAAAATCAAATTAGTTTACATTTCATAGCATTTCATGTTTCTGACCCTTACTTAGGCTCATATAAAATTTCCAAATGCTGCTTTGGTTTTGCTTTTGATTCCCATGCTAAAAGTGGATGGACTCTTATTGTGAGTCATCTTGGCTCAAGATGTGCACCAAATGGCATTACTGTTATGACATGTGGCCAACTGATTCATCATACTTGACAAATGTGGAATTATCATGTACTGACACTTTTTCCACAGTAGTAGAAGAAATGTAAACAAACACCTCTGTTGACTACAAAGCTGCATTTCATATGTTGTGTTCAGTATCGGGTTCAGGAGAACCCGATACTGAACTCAGTAGTTTATTCAGTAGTTAGTGTGAAATGCCACTGCGAGAGCACATCACCCCAGTTTCATCCTCTTCCGCTGGCTTCTAGTTCCTTTCAGATTTTAAGATTATGTTGCTTGTTTTTAGGCTTTAAATGAACTCGCCCCTCCTTATTTATCTGTGCTTTTAAGTATCCACAACTCATCAAGGACACTGAGGTCTGCTAATCGGATGATTCTGAATGTTCTCTGGACAAAAGATATATGGAACTGGTCTTTTTCCAGTTTTAGGACCTGACCTGTGGAAACGCCTGCTGAACCCTTTCACGCATAGTGATCACTACAGTGGACAGCTATTCAAAGGCTGTTTTCTTGTGTTTGTGTCAGTGTTGATGGTATTACTTGCACATAAACCACTACATTGGACACTGATGTGTCACTCCATACCCTGTCACCCACTCCAAAGGTGATGTCGTCCACATAAGTGGACATGTACTATTTGAAAAATACATGTTTAAAAAATGAAGTTCAAAAATAATTTTTTCATGCTTGATTGAGGCTGATTGAGGTTGTCATAATTCATGCTGAAAGGGCTAATCACATCTTTATAATAATTAACAGACCTTCATCCGGCCTCAAATCTCACCTGCTTTCCCCGACTTTTAATATGTGCACAGACATGTAAGTCTCAGCCTGCTTTATTGTATTTTATATTATTTTATTTTAGTGTATTTTATTGTTTTTATTGTCCTTTATCATTGTTTTATTTCTAGCTGAACCTATAAAGCACTTCGGTCAGCTATAGTAGGTTTAATTGTGCAATACAAATAAAGTTTTAGAAATTGAAGCCTCTCCTAAAAAAGCAGAAAAACCAAAACTTTTTAGTATTAGCACATGCTAGCAAAAACTTACTATTCTTACTATACTATTTTTATTAGCATGTTCAGGTAGCTTTAATATAAATGATTTATTCATGCTTTACTGTGCAGCAGTGATGTGACGCATCTATTAGGAGAGTTTCTTTTTCCTCTTTTGCAAAGAGCATTCTACAGGGAGTGCAGAATTATTAGGCAAGTTGTATTTTATTATTGAACAACAACCATGTTCTCAATGAACCCAAAAAACTCATTAATATCAAAGCTGAATGTTTTTGGAAGTAGTTCTTAGTTTGTTTTTAGTTTTAGCTATTTTAGGGGGATATCTGTGTGTGCAGGTGACTATTACTGTGCATAATTATTAGGCAACTTAACAAAAAACAAATATATACCCATTTCAATTATTTATTTTTACCAGTGAAACCAATATAACATCTCCACATTCACAAATATACATTTCTGACATTCAAAAACAAAACAAAAACAAATCAGCGACCAATATAGCCACCTTTCTTTGCAAGGACACTCAAAAGCCTGCCATCCATGGATTCTGTCAGTGTTTTGATCTGTTCACCATCAACATTGCGTGCAGCAGCAACCACAGCCTCCCAGACACTGTTCAGAGAGGTGTACTGTTTTCCCTCCTTGTAAATCTCACATTTGATGATGGACCACAGGTTCTCAATGGGGTTCAGATCAGGTGAACAAGGAGGCCATGTCATTAGTTTTTCTTCTTTTATACCCTTTCTTGCCAGCCACGCTGTGGAGTACTTGGACGCGTGTGATGGAGCATTGTCCTGCATGAAAACCATGTTTTTCTTGAAGGATGCAGACTTCTTCCTGTACCACTGCTTGAAGAAGGTGTCTTCCAGAAACTGGCAGTAGGACTGGGAGTTGAGCTTGACTCCATCCTCAACCCAAAAAGGCCCCACAAGCTCATCTTTGATGATACCAGCCCAAACCAGTACTCCACCTCCACCTTGCTGGCGTCTGAGTGGGACTGGAGCTCTCTGCCCTTTACCAATCCAGCCACGGGCCCATCCATCTGGCCCATCAAGACTCACTCTCATTTCATCAGTCCATAAAACCTTAGAAAAACCAGTCTTGAGATATTTCTTGGCCCAGTCTTGACGTTTCAGCTTGTGTGTCTTGTTCAGTGGTGGTCGTCTTTCAGCCTTTCTTACCTTGGCCATGTCTCTGAGTATTGCACACCTTGTGCTTTTGGGCACTCCAGTGATGTTGCAGCTCTGAAATATGGCCAAACTGGTGGCAAGTGGCATCTTAGCAGCTGCACGCTTGACTTTTCTCAGTTCATGGGCAGTTATTTTGCACCTTGGTTTTTCCACACGCTTCTTGCGACCCTGTTGACTATTTTGAATGAAACGCTCGATTGTTCGATGATCACGCTTCAGAAGCTTTGCAATTTTGAGACTGCTGCATCCCTCTGCAAGATATCTCACTATTTTTGACTTTTCTGAGCCTGTCAAGTCCTTCTTTTGACCCATTTTGCCAAAGGAAAGGACGTTGCCTAATAATTATGCACACCTGATATAGGGTGTTGATGTCATTAGACCACACCCCTTCTCATTACAGAGATGCACATCACCTAATATGCTTAATTGGTAGTAGGCTTTCGAGCCTATACAGCTTGGAGTAAGACAACATGCACGAAGAGGATGATGTGGACAAAATACTCATTTGCCCAATAATTCTGCACTCCCTGTAGTTCTGAACACAAATTTGCATATCCCCATAAAATGGCTGTGAAACAGTCATCAAATGTAAACTATGACTTCAATTGATACAAAACTATTTATTTGAAATACCACAATACAGCAGTGTAGAGTAGGTGAGCCTGACTCTGTTAAGAGAAAAACAAGGTTGTAACTCTCTCGCCCCCACATGATATGTGGCAGTGGGTAAGTGCTGTGGAATGTTCTTTGTCTCTGTGTTTCTCACTCTGTGTATAAGACAGCGACTGCCGCGCCCATCGTCAGAGACAACAGCTCGGGGCGCCTGACCAAACTGTTCTCTCTGTTAAACTCAGTTAAATGCCTGCTCATCAGGTGTTTAATATATGTTAAAAAAAACCTTCCATGACATATATTGTCCTGCCTCCCTGATGCACAAAGTTACACTTTACTAGATTAATATGTCTGACTGAGGATAACATACAGAGGGTGCAAGAAATGCTCAGCAATGAAATGTGATGCCCTTTAGCATCGCGTTTCAATGCACTCTGCATGTTTTTGACATATTACAACATAAATGTTTAATGTTTGAGGAAACGTGTTTTTTCTCTTTAACTATATGTAATCAAATTAAATTTAACACCTAAATCTGACCAAGTGAGTTTTGTGATTACATCAACGAGTAAAACTGAAATATACAAATCATAAAAAAGGGAAACAAATTAGTGAGTTTAAAAAAAAGCTTATCAGCGTGCAAAATACAAAGGTCTCTTGGCTGATATTATAATTACAGTGACTTACATCACTGCCTTGCCTCAAGCCTCCTACAGCAGACCTGGCAGCTTAAGTGGGGTGTTATATCCAAGAGTGCAATATTGCTATGCCTGCCTCCAAGGGACACCTCATAAGGGGGAATGGGAGTTTTTCATGCACTAGGATGAGGATGTGAAATGCTTGTGTTTTCTGCTAAATAAAGATGAATAATAGTCATTATTGTTAGTAACACACAATTGGTTCATAATGGCAACTAAGTGAAATGATGAATTTAATTTCAGCAGACGGATGAAGGGAGGCTGAAGTTATTTATTATACAATATGAAGTGAACCTGGTCATTGAGAAAGACCCACACTAACTGCTGGTGTTGCTGGCACTCTAATTGTGCTTAGCTAAGTTGAAGTTGAAGGCAAGCATCTTCTCCTATACCTGATCATTGGGCCACAGTTATAACTGTACATCTGTGGCTCTGGTGGGGTTTAATCTTTGACTTTAGTGCCACGTATGAAAATGATTGAATGTAAACACTTTAAAAGTACTATTCTTCTCATCAGGGAACCATGTAGTATTTTTTTTATTTAATGAGTTAAGATTCACAAAGGGTCTCCTAGACAGAACATGCAACAACAAGTCTATTCCATTACCAATTCTTCTTGGTTCCAGTTGTGACAGTAAAAGGGATCAGCATACTTATTTAAGGATAGGACCAATGCCCAATTTCATCTCACTATCTCTGTCCCAGCACAGAAATATCCCTTTTTCTTTCTTCTACTAACTCTGTTTTACTCCACCACCATCAAAAATATTGAACTGCACTGCTGTCATTGTCTGTAAAATGTTGTTATTGCCATTTTTCTGCCTCTTCTCTCATAGAGGGTAGCAGGTGTGTGTGCAGGAAATAGGGGGATCAATGGCTCAAATGAGCTTTATTGATTGAAGGAAAGGATACCAAAAGCCCTGAGGCTTTTTGACCACTTCTTTAACCTTCTCTCATTTCTTGTTTGGTTTCTTTTTCTTTTCAGTGTTTTTTTAATCCATGTGCCTTTCTTAACCTATTTTCCCCTTTCTATTTTTGTATGTACAGATATGTCTGACAACATCCCCCCTCACAACCTGTAAGGACCCTTGGGACTTTTCAATCCAGCACTAAGTGGGAGGAGTTACATGAGATCGTCCATCAAGCCGTTTCTGGCACATCATAAAACATACGAGAGTACCCTGCATTATACAGGGGTGAAACCCAATACCCATGACAAAAACATTTGCAAATCAAATCAAATAAATAATTATTTCTGGAGGTTTTATTGCAGCACTTTCTTTGCAATGAATTAGGGGCTAGGAATATTTGTTCCTAGTGAGCAGAGGGTGACCAGCTAGGCCTGTAATACTGAGGCTGAAGGGACTAAATGCTCAAAAAGAACACAAAGTTAATAAATCTCATGCAACTACAAAAGAAGCAAAAATAATAATTATTTATTAGATTGATCTCAAAATACCTTTGCATTTCCTTTTTTGCTAATTCACCCAGTGTGAGGTATATCTCGGATGAAGCAGTCTCGATTAGCACAAGTCATAGCCACCTGCTGGAATCAACCATGAAAGTGAGCTTCGACATGCGTCCCCAGTGGCTGGGACACATATCCATGGCAACATGTTGGACTTAGACCAGAGAAATAAAATGGAATTGCCACATTGTGGTCCTACCACGCACTGGGGAGGAAAATTGGTGGGTGTTTTAACAACTGGAAAGCAAACAAAACTCTGTTAGTGTGCCAAACACTGTCTGCTGCATTAATAAAGGTGAAATAATCTTTTATTACAACCAGCATGAATATTAATCAGATATCTGCATTCATTCTCAAAAAAGCACTATGTAGCTTGTCTAAAATCATTTATTAGACTGGATTTAAATAAATCCTAGGAAATTGGAATTTATTTAAAGATGTGAATTCTTAGGCCTTCGAAATGTAACTACTGGCCAAAAAAAGAAAAATACATGTATGCAGGCCCCTATCTAGAGATTTCAACAAGCACAAGTTTGAAACAACTATTTGAATAAATCACAAATAACCTCTTTAAGTTTAACATCTAATGAAAACCTTGACTGAGTGGAATGAATGTGCATTGTATTAAAAAGCAGTTAATGCTTTCTTTTGGTTTTATTATATATACTTTATAGTTCATTTAATCATGACAATGTGTTGCTTATTGTTCAGACGCTGATATTAAAAGCTGGTATGAGATAGTGATCATATCATGTTTTTAATGAACAGCAACAGATGATGAAGTTAGCAGTGGAATGAAATACATTTACTGCATGGTGAGAAGAAAAACACAACGGCCATAATAAGATTGCTATGAAACTTGAGCTCATTACTCTCCACGATCATATTATCTTTAGTTATATTAAATAAAGAGGTAGAAATGTTTCCAACACAGCATTAAGATTTATAATTTGAATACACTCTAATGGCCGTGAAACAGGCCATTTGAGGAGAATGAAGCAGTGTGAGGCACAGATACACATCAGACAATCACAGTCACTTAAAATTACACAAGCAGCTAAGGCCCACATGTGCTGGCCCCAAACCTGTTTTTGACTTTTAGTGCTTTTGTAGGATCTTTGCTGTACAATCGAAAGTGCTTTGAGGCGGCTGTTGTTGTGATTTGGAATATAAATAAAACTGAACTGAGCTGAAAATTCATAAACCTACTGTCATCATTTAATAAATAATAATGGATTGCATTTATATAGCGCTTTTTGGGGCCCTCAAAGCACTTTACAATTCCACTATTCATTCACACACTGGTGGAGGCAGCTCCAGTTGTAGCCACAGATGCCCTGGGGCAGACTGACAGAAGTGAGGCTGCCATATCGCGCCACCGGCCCCTCTGGCCAACACCAGTAGGCGGCAGGGTAAAGTGTCTTGCCCAAGGACACAACGACCGAGACAGAAAGAGCTGGGGATCGAACTGGCTTCCCAACCCCCTGAGCCACGGTCGCCCCGAAGAGGTGCAACATCAATTTTACAGATGAAAGATTGTTGTCTTTGCAGCTAGGCTCATTGTATATTTTAGGAGAACACAACATGCAAAGGTTTCACTGAAGAGTATTTAAATAAATCATACATACTGCAAATTGCACCTATTATCAGAAGCACATGCAGAGCTTGCTATTTTCAGATCTGTTACATATAACACATTGAAATATCTGTCAAAATGTAAAAGTTTACAGGGCGCATGTGAAGCAATCAGATTAATGCCTGAATCTAACAATTATTTGTTATTTATTGACTGTCATGAATACCTGCAGCCTCACATGTAATGTTGCTGAAAAAGTCATCAAGTGGGTTCATTTTTCACCTGCTAATCTGCACTGATCTTGGTAGCATGTTGGCCATTATCTAAACTCAACTAGCTGCTTCTGTGTTTACTGTACTGCTCTATTAGCACATTACACTCAGAACTTCCCATCACTTCTATCAGTGTGTTTTTGGGAATACAGCCTCATACTTGTTTGCCCCACTTAAATCAGTAAATCTGTCCCTAATCGAGAAACACACACACACAAGCTCACCACAGCAGTTGCGTTAGACTGATGTGTTGTTCCTGGTGCTGATACAGCTGCTTATCAGTAAAGTCTGCCTGTCATCGTCTCGACAGAGCAGAGATACAGGCTTAAAGAAACACTGAAAGGCTCCTGAATATCAATCAGACTCGCTTTAAATGCAATTCTGTATCTGTGTGGGTCTCTTTGTGTGTGTCTGTATGTGTCTATCTGTGTGTGTGTGCTTCACAACAATCCTAAAACATCTGTATTTGTAGCACCTATTGGCTCGAAACAGCAGAAAAGGCTGTAAAAAATTTTTAAAAGTATTTCGAAATTTCATTTTCAATCTATGTGTGTGTGTGTGTGTGTGTGTGTGTGTGTGTGTGTGTGTGTGTGTGTGTGTGTGTGTGTGTGTTGGGGGGCTGAGTTATGTGCATCAACTTGGACAGCACTGTGTTTTATCAGCGCTGTTTAAATGTTTCCTGCCACTCATCTTCCTCGTTTGTAGCGATTCTAACCTTTAGAAGACTGCTATTGATACGATCAGACAGAGATACACTGACACAGACAGACTCACATGCTCTTTGTTCAGCTTGTTGTTTCCTTATGAATCGATTTTATATACTTCCATTAACTTCCATTATATGGTTATCCCACATGATTAGCAGGGCATCTTACAGTCATGGTATCAAATAAGTAGATCCCTGTAAAATTACTAATAAAGCCTCTTGAATAGAAGTGTGTGAAGCTGTATTGCCAAGTTTTACAACTGATGAAGTATGTAATCAAAGCTCCAAATGATGTGAAATACAAAATTTTATTGGACCAAAAAAATGTGTTTTTTAAATCGAAAGGCTGCCAGCACCCGAAGGGTCAAAAGAAGTTAACAAACCTAAATCTGATCAATTTCAACAGGTAATTCTGTCATTGAAGTGCATGTATCTAATTTCAGAATGACTGTGTGAATATATTATTTGTCGGAAAGATCTCCAAAAAGAACGTTAGAGCAAGACAACAGTTTGCCAATGAAAATACAAGGAAAGAGCTTCTGGAGCTTCACACGGTGCAATTCCTCATATGTGTACATGTACTTGGTCAATAAAACTGATTCTGATTCTGAAGACCAGACTTTTTGGAATGATATTCTCTTGATAGATGAATCAAAGTTCATCAAAAAAGTAATACGACACATTTTCAAACACACATCAGATGTAAAAGATCATAAGTACTTGAGGTATGTCCTAGTTGACCAATGAATCCAATGAATATTTTAGCATTTTTAAATCATCAATAATTTGTAATTGAAACAAACAGGAAAAAAACTGCAATATTAAGTCTTCACGATTGGTCAAACTTTCACCAAGTCATGATGTCTAGGCAAAGAAGGCAATACTGTCTTCTGATGGCAAAGCTGCTATCATGTTTTTTGCAAAAATGATTTCTGATGAAAAAAGTTTTTCCTTAGTTTACATGTGCTTTTTGTTAACATATATCCATGGAAGGGCAGGATGGTCCCAGGACAGAGCCATACTGTTAAATTTAAGTTAATACAGGTCAAAATAAACAATAATGAAAGCGTATACATGCATTATAAGTGACTAAAGAGATCTATAATTATTAGTCACCAGGGGTCTATTAGAGGTTTGTGAAAGCAACATGTGTGTATGTGCTTGCATGTCAGGGCACTGTGACTGACTTATGTAGAGCAGGTCCTGCCACACCAGAGTGACACATTAAAGTATTGCTACACTGTGTCGGGATTCACAAGGACTGCCTCATCTTCTGCTGTGAGAATCAGTGCAAGTGATCACACAGTGACATTGGTCAGGAACTTAAGGCTACGCACTGTGACACACACGACTCCTCTGGTGTCATTTGTTTTGACATTGATGGTAAGCTGAGGTTTTTCCTCTGAGCCTTTGCTGTCTCTTGTCTTCTGGTTAAAAAGAGTAAACATGTGATTATGCTCAAGATGATTCACCTGAACACACCAGTGGTTAGACTCTTTTCATTTCCAAGTTGTTCAGACTCTGTCACCACATTAAAACTTAGTGGTTATCTGTAAGTGTATTTTTTTTTTAATTTGCAAAGTTAATATTATGAAAATGAGAATTTCCCCTCCAGCCAGTCTTTATTGCTTATTATGTTAAAAATAGTTTATTGTCTTTTTGTCTCTTTTAATTGTTTCATTAGTCTTTGTTTTCTTTGGACATTTTAGATTATCTTGCCTTTGGATTTTATCAGTAAACTTGGTCAGTCTGCTCCTGCCTTTCAGCATCTTTGTTGCTTTTTCCAGACGTCATTGTCTCAACACTTGGGTCTACTGAAGAAATAATCAGCAACAAAGCACAAAACTCCAAAATGTTCTTTGGCTATTAAACTTGGAAGCACTTTTTTTAAGTTAATCACTGTCATAGACTGTATTATTGGACCTTATGTTTACGCTTGTTGCTCCTGGACACATTTCTTATTTTATTGAGACCTGTACAATTTTAACAAGCTATTCCATGCTCTGGTGTAGTTGGACAAAAAATGTATCCAACCATCTGTGTAAATGACCGCAGTAAGCTGAGAAAAATCGGCTGCACTGAAAAGAGAAAAGTGGGATTTTCTAGAAGTAGTCACAAACTCTGCTTGTTATTGTAAGAGAATTTTAACATATTGTGGAAAGAATGACGAACACAATCATATATTTGCATTCTTTCAGCACTTTTTATTCCCAGTTGCTGCTCCTTAAACCCTCGGCTGCAGCTTTTCAGCTGCCAGCCACACATATACAACAACAAAGCTTCTTAGGTCCCAGCACGTTTAATAGGGGAGGTGTGATGAGCTGATCAAGCTCAGGTGTGTCCACCTCCCCCGCAGCCGCGCCACAAACCACGCCCCTCCACACATATCATTGTAATCGACTAGTAATATAAAATATTTATTATAGCTTCTTTAATTAGGATTGATTAGCAAATAACTAGCCCCACACCTTTAATGTTAACTTGCTAATCAATACTGGCCAAAGATATTATACGGTAGCTCAATATTACACCCACCATACAATGGGCACTTTCTGTTTGTGTCAATATCTTGAAGTCTGCCTGTACATTCCTTCAGGACAATGTAATTTTCCAGGTCATTTCAGTTTCATTCTTTGTCTTTAATGCTGTCATAAAATCAGCTTCTATCCTTTTTTCCCATATGTCTCATTTCGTAGATTAAGTTGGAACTTAGTGATAAGGGTCACTGGCAGTGTAAACATATCCTCCTGGGTAGACACCTACACACACGCGCGCACACACTCTGTGGTCAGTAATTGCCTTGCCCTTTTAGCAATGCATTATCACAGGTAATATTTGTGGAAGGAACTAAGGTATGTTAGCTTCCCCAAACAAACCTACATTCTCCATCAAGTGCACACAGAGTAAGCTATTGGCTACTATGTTTGCTCAGCGAACAGAGAAGGGTTGAGTGCAAAGATGTTTATACAGCTTTCATTGACTCTGTGTGAATGATAAAGAGACAACAGAGAGACGGGCGAGTAAGCTGGAGAAATGAGTTCCAGTCATTCAGTGACTGGAATGACACACACACGCACACCTTCATATACGTCACTACCAAGAACTTATCTGTAGTATCTCACACACACCTTCAGACACCAAGCTACTTTTTGCACAGTACTCAGTGTTTTGCACATTTCCATTGCACTGTCTTGTGTCTGTATCGTCTTGTCTTGTTTTTGCAATTTTTGCACACTGCACAGTATTGATAGGATTTTGTTAAGGATTTTTACAAACCAAACACAAATGTCCTTGATTTATGTTTAAAGTTTATTTACACATATAGAGATTTATATTTGAGAGGTGACTGAGAAATTAATTAGCACACATTACAATCAACTACATTCCAATTCCTACACCTGGAAAATAAAACACTTCCTTCAAGATTAATTTCTTACCTTCCAGGCAGTCGTTTGTTTCACTTCAAGCAAAGAAAAAAAGAAAATTAATCAAAAACCTGCATAAAGTGTTACATCTTTATTTATTTATTATATTCTCTCAAAGCTGTGTCATAATGCAGCAGACTCATTACATTTGATTTTTTATGGATTTCACACTTTGCACTGACATCTAATGTTTGATTGTATTTTTCACTTCTTATGTTTCAGTGGCATTGTGTTACATTTACCTTACTCACCTCAGTGTGAGTTCAACAGAGTAATTCAAGCTGGACACAAAAGGCACACGGCATAATAAATAAGTGGTGGGGTTTGACAACTGATATCTGTCAAATTAGTTATATTTCAGTAATATGTAATATCGCTCTGCTTTCACAAAATCCTCCTTAATATAAAAATGTGAAATGTGGATTGTTCATTTTATTTCTGTGCAACATTATCCACAATGAGCCTTATTAGAAAACAAATCTACCCCAAACCAAGAGTCCTTCATCAATGCTAGTCCACATCTAGGCTCTTTTTGGCACATTGTTGTTTTACAAATCAAGTTCAAAGTATTAGGTGTTTATAAAAGTGACATTCCACATTGAAGTTGCTCTGATCAGTGAACAAACTTGAAGATCTTAGTCCACCAAATCTTCATTGTCACCAAAAGATCCTGAACCACAAGTTACTGACAGCTCCTATGTGGGACGGCTTTCAGAGGAAATCCTTTTGAGTTCCATCTCTGCTGAATTGAAAAATCTGTGGACTGGATTTCTCCCCTAGCCTGTCACAGAGTGACGCTGAAAAACTAATTCAGGCATTTATTAATGCTAGGCTGTACCACCATTCATTATTATGCAAATGCACTAAAAACTCCCTGAAAAGCCTTAAATTACACTCAAAATGCTGCAGTGAGAATGTTAAGATAAGATAACCTTTATTAGTCCCACACGTGGGAAATTTGTTTTGTCACAGCAGGAAGTGGACAGTGCAAAAGTTATGAGGCAAAAATTAGAATACAATAAGAATAAATACAGTACACAACTGTACAGAATAGAATAAAATAAAATACTATATACAGTAGAATAAAATAAAATAAATATACAATAAGATAAAAATAGAATACAAATACAAATACTATATACAACTGAGTAAAAATACAACGATGACAGAAAGGATTATTGCACTTAGTATTATTGCATATGTATGGATGTGTGTGCTTGATCAGTTAAAGTCTTTATTATGGAGTCTGACAGCAGTGGGGAGGAAAGACCTGCGAAATCTCTCCGTCCCACACCGTGGGTGCCGCAGTCTCCCACTGAAGGAGCTGCTCAGTGCTGTCACAGTCTGCTGCATGGGGTGGGAGATGTTGTCCAACAGGGATGACAGCTTAGCCGCCGTTCTCCTGTCACTCACCACCTCCACTGGGTCCAGAGGGCATCCTAGAACAGAGCTGGCCCTTCGGATCACCCTGTTCAGTCTCTTCCTGTCCCCAGCAGAGATGCTGCCGCCCCAGCAGACCACACCATAAAAGATAGCAGAAGCCACAACAGAGTCATAGAATTTCTTCAGGAGTGGGCCCTCCACTCCAAACGACCTGAGTCTCCGCAGCAGGTACAGCCTGCTCTGCCCTTTCCTGTAGAGGGCGTCTGAGTTATGAGTCCAGTCCAGTCTATTGTTCAGATGAACACCAAGGTACCTGTAGCTGTCCACAGCCTCAATGTCCATACCTTGGATGTTCAGTGGTTGCAGTGGAGAATGCTTGTGCCTGCGGAAGTCTACCACCAGTTCCTTGGTTTTACTGGCGTTGATCTGGAGGTAGTTCAGCTGGCACCAGTCCACAAAGTCTTGGGTCAGACCTCTGTACTCAGGCCCTCTTCTGTGGTACCAGTTTGGTTTTAAGAGACAGACACCATCTCTACTTTTCATGATAAAAAGCTTTGCTTTTTGCTAAAGCATATAGTTCAGGCTGGATCAGGTGACACTAAGCCATCCTAAAGCTGCAATAGGTTGCTGGGGGGCTTCCCACGATGCAGTGAGTGTTTCTTCTTCACTTGCCTCTTTTTATTCTCTGTTTATACACCACATTGCATTTAATAAACAGTTATTATTAATTATTAATCTCTGGTTTTCCTTCACAGTGTGTCTGTTGTCCTCTCTCCTCAGACCCACATGACTCATCATGGCAGATGGCTCCCCCTCCCTGAGCCTGGTTCTGCTGGAGGTTTCTTCCTGTTAAAAAGTTGTTTTTCCTCCCCACTGTCGCCAGGTGCTTGCTCGGGGGTCATCTGATAGTTGGGGTTTTCTCTGTATTATTGTAAGAAACAAAAAACTAACAAAGAAAAACAAAAGTCACAATAAAACACTGAGTAGCCATGCACCTAGTTTTGCACCATGTCTCACAATAAGATATAACATTTATATCAGAAATTCAACAGTGTTGTCCTTAAGGTGCAAACCACAAGAGTACAGTTTAGAGAATCATGTGAATAGAATACATTCTAGAAGAACAAACAAAGCAAAGAGTTCTTTTCCTTGACAAGCAAGCTCCTTTTCCCCTCCTAAACGCTACTTCACATTCCCCTTTGTCTTTGCAGATGCAACCAGCGGGATCAGTCAGGCCTGAAAGTCTCTCTTAAGCATGCTGGTAATGTTCTTGTCAGAAAGCTCATTTAGCCCAGTAGGTCCACAATGTGTGAAAGTGCTACAAGCATTTGAGCCCCACTCCATGTCTCATCCATGACATTTTTGACTTAATTCTCTTCACTCCCATGTGCATGGCCTCTTAATTGGTACGATAATGACTGCAAACCAACTGCTCTGTAGAGAGGACGATCAATAAGTGCTATAGATCTATATGAGGAAGTTCTCCACTCAAGCTTATCTATTGAATTTAAACCCTCTCTTGCTTTCAGTAAATCCTGTCCACTCTGTTTTGGACAAGTAACAAGGCTCATAGAAACCTTTTTAAAGCACTTTGAGTGGTTAGGAAGAACGTAAATGTAACTCTAGTCCATATTTCCACTAGAAGATCATTTTATTTAAGAATAAAATAATTATGAGGGTAAATGCACTGTGATGGCCAAACCCGTGGCCACACTCTAAATTCGGTAACTTTTGTATTTTCATTCTTCATTTGAACATAGTAATACATTTTAGTTGCCAATAATTTCATTGATTGGTTTGGATACATTTGTTCTATTTGTAAGCGCGCACATTTAGTTTACTTATGTATTCATACTACTTCATTTCTTTGCTTTCTGACTAACCTTTGTCTTTTTATTTCTTACCTGCCATCATCCCTGGGAGTTGCTGGACAAAAGATGGCAGCCAGGGTTTGAAACCATTAAATATGAAGAAGATAATTGGACCACACCACCACTTCCTGCTGAAGGGGGAATGTCCATCCATCCATCCATCTTCATCCGCTTTGTCCGGGGCCGGGTCGCGGGGGCAGCAGCCTAAGCAAAGAGGCCCAGACCTCCCTCTCCCCAGCCACCTCCTCCAGCTTATCCGGGGGAATACCAAGGCGTTCCCAGGCCAGCCGAGAGATATAATCTCTCCAGCGTGTCCTGGGTCTGCCCCGGGGCCTCCTCCCGGTGGGACATGCCTGGAACTCCTCACCCAGGAGGCGCCCAGGGGGCATCCTTGTCAGATGCCCGAACCACCTCAGCTGGCTCCTTTCGATGTGGAGCAGCAGCTGCTCTACTCTGAGCCCCTCCCAGATGGCCGAACTTCTCACCCTATCTCTAAGGGAGAGGCCAGCCACCCTTCGGAGGAAGCTCATTTCTGCCGCTTGTATCCGCGATCTCGTTCTTTCGGTCACTACCCACAGCTCGTGGCCATAGGTGAGGGTAGGGACGTAGATCGACCGGTAAATTGAGAGCTTCGCTTTTACACTCAGCTCCCTCTTCACCACGACGGACCAGTGTAGCGTCCGCATTACTGCAGCTGCAGCCCCAATCCGTCTGTCAATCTCCGGCTCCCTTCTCCCATCACTCGCGAACAAGACCCCGAGATACTTGAACTCCTCCACTTGGGGCAGGAACTCATCCCCGACCCGGAGTGGGCACTCCACCTTTTTCCGGCTGAGAACCATGGCCTCAGATTTGGAGGTGCTGATCCTCATTCCCGCTGCTTCACACTCGGCTGCGAACCGTTCCAGTGCGAGCTGGAGGCCCTCACCCGATGAAGCCAACAGAACCACATCATCTGCAAAAATCAGAGATGAGATTCTGAGGCCACCAAAGCGAAAGCCCTCCGCCACTTGGCTGCGCCTAGAAATCCTGTCCATAAAAATTATGAACAGAACCGGAGACAAAGGGCAGCCCTGGCGGAGCCCATCACCCACCAGGAACGAGTCCGACTTATTGCCGGCAATGCGAACCAAGCTCTTGCAACGGTTGTATAGGGATCGAATGGCCCGTAGCAATGGGCCAGACACCCCATATTCCCGCAACACCTCCCACAGGACACCCCGAGGGACACGGTCGAATGCCTTCTCCAAGTCCACAAAACACATGTAGACTGGTTGGGCAAACTCCCATGCACCCTCAAGTATCCTGGAGAGGATAAAGAGCTGGTCCAGTGTTCCACGACCAGGACGAAAACCGCATTGTTCCTCCTGTATCCGAGGTTCGACTAACGGACGAACTCTCCTTTCCAGCACCCTGGCATAGACTTTCCCAGGGAGGCTGAGGAGTGTGATCCCCCTGTAGTTGGAACACACCCTCCGGTCCCCTTTCTTAAAGATGGGGACCACCACCCCGGTCTGCCAGTCCACAGGTACTGCCCCTGATCTCCACGCAACATTGCAGAGGCGTGTCAACCAGGACAGCCCTACAACGTCCAGAGCCTTCAGGAACTCGGGGCGGACCTCATCAACACCAGGGGCTCTGCCACCAAGGAGTTGTTTAACTGCCTCAGTGACCTCGCCCCCGGAAATTGGCGGGTCATTCCCCTCATCCCCAGACTCTGCTTCCTCCTCGGAAGACGTGTCAGTGGGATTAAGGAGGTCCTCGAAGTATTCCTTCCACCGCCCGACAATTTTCTCAGTCGACGTCAGCAGCGCTCCGCCAGCACTATACACAGTGCAGGTAGAGCACCGCTTTCCCCTCCTGAGACGTCTGACGGTTTGCCAGAATCTCTTCGAGGCAGTCCGAAAGTCTTTTTCCATGGCCTTTCCGAACTCCTCCCACACCCGAGTTTTTGCTTCAGCCACTGCCCAAGCCGCATTCCGCTTGGCCTGTCGATACCTGTCGGCTGCCTCCGGAGTCCCACAGGCTAACCAAGCCCGATAGGACTCCTTCTTCAGCCTGGTGGCTCCCTTCACCTATGGTGTCCACCATTTGGTTCGGGGATTACCACCACGGCAGGCACCAACCACCTTGCGGCCGCAGCTCAATGCAGCAGCTTCGGCAATGGAGACGCTGAACATGGTCCATTCGGACTCAATGTCCCCAGTCTCCCTCGGAATGCTGTTGAAGCTCTGCCGGAGGTGTGCGTTGAAGATCTCGCGGACTGGGGCCTCTGCTAGATGTTCCCAGCACACCCTCACTACGCGTTTAGGTGCACCAGGTCTGTCCAGCGTCCTCCCCCGCCACCTGATCCATCTCATCCACCAGGTGGTGATCAGTTGACAGCTCAGCCCCTCTCTTTACCCGAGTGTCCAGAACATGTGGTCGCAGGTCTGGTGATACGATTACAAAATCGATCATCGACCTACGGCCTAGAGCGTCCTGGTGCCACGTGCACTTATGGACACTCTTATGTTCGAACAGGGTGTTCGTTATGGCCAAACTGTGGTTAGCACAGAAGTCCAATAACAAAGCACCGCTCGGGTTCAGATCAGGGAGGCCGTTCCTCCCAATCACGCCCCTCCAGGTCTCGCTGTCGTTACCCACATGAGCATTGAAGTCTCCCAGCAGGACAACAGAGTCTCCAGGTGAAGCACCCTCCAGCACCCCCCCCCCCCCCCCCCCCCCCAGGGACTCTAAGAAGGCTGGGTACTCTGAACTGCCACTCAGCGCATAAGCGCAGATGACAGTCAGGACCCTTTCCCCGACCCTAAGGCGCAGGGAACAAACCCTCTCGTCCACCGGGAAAAACCCCAACGTACCGGCAGCAAGCCGAGGGGATATTAGGATACCCACCCCAGCCCGCCGCCTCTCACAAGGGGCAACTCCAGACTGAGACAGAGTCCAGCCCCTCTCCAGGAGACTGGTTCCAGAGCCCAAGCCATGTGTAGAGGTGAGCCCGACTATATCTAGCCGGTACCTCTCAACCTCACGCACTAACTCAGGCTCCTTCCCCACCAGAGAGGTGACATTCCATGTCCCTATTGCCAGTCTTGGCAGCCGGGGGTCAGTCCGCCAGTGCCTCTGCTCCTGGCCGCCACACGGTACACAATCCACCCGACCCCTATGGCGCCTCCTGCGGGTGGTGGGCCTGCGGGAGGATGGGCCCATGTTTCCTCTTCGGGCTGTGCCCGGCCGGGCCCCATGGACTAAGGCCCGGCCACCAGACGCTCGCCCTCGGGCACCCTCCCCGGGCCTGGCTCCAGGGCGGGGTCCCGGTAACCCTATCCCGGGCAGGGTAAACTGTTTCCTCGGTGTCCTTTTCATAAGGGTCTTATGAATCGTTCTTTGTCTGGTCCCGCACCCAGGGCCAATTTGCCATGGGAGACCCTACCAGGGGGCAAAAGCCCCCAGACAACATAGCCCCTGGGATCCCTGGGACACACAAACCCCTCCACCACGATAAGGTAGCGATTCAAGGAGGGGACCCAAGGGGGAATGTGTGTTTTCTTTACTTTAAAAACAAAGTATTTGTATTTAATTAAATATTTGAGTTTAGGGTTTAATGGGGTTTTTTGATTTTCTTCTTTAGTGTTTAGTTTATTAACAAACTAGATTGTACTGCATCGTTTGTGATTTATGATTGTGTTTTGTTTGTTACCCCTCATGTGTCACAATGGTCTGATCAGCCATTATATATACCCTTGTATGTCATTTCATGTTTAGGTCAATTATGTATGTTTGGGCAGTCATTTGGTTTGTTAAGGTTGCAGTCTTTGCCTGAGTTCAGTTTTGTTTCTTTGACCTCTTTTATGAGCTCAACATTTATTAGTCTTGTAAATATAATTTTTGGGGGTTAAATAAATGGAAACTATATTTTTCTAATAATTCCTGGGCTCCTCCTGTTTTTCAACTCGGTCCATCACATGCACATTATTTGCTTGTGCTGATATTAGGAAAGAAATAAGAGTGACCAAAGCAATACCTTTATAAAAATATAAATATATATATAAATGTTTTTATTTGGGTATCTGGCTTAAAAGTTAAGTTGATCAGTTGTACTAAGAACTGAGAAAATTAAAATTACTATTAATATTCACTAAAATCTATTATTGAAAAAATCTGTTAAATCTAGTTTTCAGGTCCCTTGAAGTCTCTGGCTATTTTTTTTTTTAACCTGGCAAAACATCCTGACATTTGGTCAGTAAAAGCTCCACAATCCAAACCAAATGGCACAGACAAAGTACTACCACGAAACACAGAATCAGTGACACCAATGTCAGTAAATCTGGCCTAAAAATTGAGAACTCAACTAAACCGATTATTATGTGTCACATTCTGCAAATGGCAGAAATACCACTTGTCACCTATAGCTGTTACCTTGGGTGGCTGTGGATCAGGTGGAGCAGGTCATTTACTGATTAGATGTTTGGTTGTTCAATTCTTGGCTGCTTGAGTCTGCCTGCTAAAGTACAGGCAAGATACTGATCCATATTCCATATGTGGCTTTTGTGAATGTATGTGTGTAAATATAAAGCGTGTTCCATAATTTTACCTCTGTTGGTTCAACACTCAAATTGTCTGAGAAAAAAATAATTATTTTTCTTTCTTTAAATAGACCGTTTCACTGAATTAGCCACAGGTAACAAAACAAACTGAAGGCTCATGCATTGTGTTTGACATTACAGTTTTTCTGTTAAATGTTTTTGTGCTTTGTTGTTAGAAATATAGAAACCCTGCCTCTAAGCCTGAATGTTTGTTATCACTTGTTGGATATTAAGAGATTTAATACACATAAGAATATTTAAGCACATTTCACAACACGTGACTGTGAACTTCAGCTGTTTTACACAGAAATAAAATGCCTCTAGCGTTCTACTAAAACCTGCTACAGAGAATTTCTTTCTAATCGAAATCTTCAAACTCCACTTGTGAAGGCCTAACCTCACTACTGGCTGTGCAGCTTATTCCATGTTTGAATATTTCTTTTTGTTTTTGCCTCTCCGTGGTTATTGCAACGGTCTCAAATAAATGAATTCAAATGTTAAAAAAGTACAGAAGTGATGGATTAACCAGTGAGGAGACAATGACCAACTGTTTAATGAACTACATGCAAACATGTCAGATGTAAAGATGAAGCAGGTCTTCAACCAGGAAAAGAAAACAAAGCAGCAACTCAGGCCTGCAGCAAAACACGGATTTCATCAATAAAACGGGAAAAATTCACAGGGGAGTGAAGGCGATGGGGGAGAGGGCTGTGGGTATGCATGACACGTAAAGCCATATAGTTCAGGTGCTCATACGTCACAGCTTTGGACTACTGGGAACCTGCGTCATCACGCTTCTTTATTGACGCTGGCACAACTACTTTACGGTGAAATGACTTTTTGTCCGTCTGTCTGTCCGTCAGCCTCACAGTTGCTCACGTGGCTCCGCCTGGTGGCAGAAATCGCAACAGTTTGAGTCACAGAGTGAAAGCATTCCGAGCAGACTGACGTGCAACGAAACACAATAAACGTTTTTAGCTAAACTTCAGACACAGTGGTGTGCACGTGGTTAATCTCCACAGATCAGCCAAAACACAAAGATTTCAGTTTGACTGGGAATATGTATTCCATAACCCAGAGTTGATTCACTGCTGCCCCGAATACACGGAAACCTCAGCCAGCAAGAACGAATCACTTTGTTTGGACAACTACTGGTTTCCATTTGGACATGTTGGATCATATTTGACTGATTTCTCGTGAGATACATATCGAATGTAACAGGTTGCTTTACTGGATAGTTGAGCCAGGACTTCTGGTGGCCAGATAAGCCCAGTCTGGGTTATGCAGAGCTTTGAGTAAACAGATGGAAACTCACTAAACATTCTTTTTTTTTTTTTTTCTTTTTGCACTGATGCAGCTTTTGAGTGTCATGGCCCAAAATGTCATCAGAAACACAAGACTGACTGCGTGACCGACTCCTTAGTAATGTCTCATCATCATCATCACCATCGCTATCTGACTCATTCGGCCTCTACTCCCACCCGTCTCCCTCACACACTCACGCGGTGTAACCCCTCCCTTCTCCGCTGCTGCTAAACTGTATAAATAACCTCTGTCGGAGTTTGGAAGCAAGGTACAGCGACCTGCAGAGTGAAAACAAGACACCGAGGAGGAGAGAGAGTAAACCCTCTGCTGCTGCGAGAGACCACCTGTGGCTGCCACGTCTACCTGTAACCTCCAAAGTCTTCTCAAAGTAAGTCTCCACACTTCTCACACAACCCGTGCTTTAACTTTCTTTGACTCCAATAGGGATTTGTTGATTTGTTTATATACCGGTAAATAAATAAATCAAAATAATCGCAACTTTGCTGAGCAAAACGTACTTAAAATAAAAGGTTTCTTCTGCTCGCTTGCCTTTAAGCGTTAATTGGTGTCCAGTAGCTTGGCTGAGGTGACATCTGGAGCGCGTTCAGTACCACGGACAGCTCAGCCTAGTTTTACCACACAACACATGCCATCGATTTGCCTCAGGATCCACATCTGTTTCGTCTAAAAAGTATTTTTTTTAAAAGCAGAACTTCAATATAACCGATTACAGCAGAAATGTGCGCAAAGGTCACTGTTGCTGAACTTGATCAGATCTGCTCTAAATTCTGAAGATCAGCTTTATAAGACCTGCTGAAGGAAGGAAAAGGACTTAGAACAAAATCTAGTGGCCTCAGTTGCTATTTTTTTTTAAATAATATTTTATATTTTTCAAATGAATAAATACATAAAAGGAGGATATACGTTTTTCTTATTTATTTATTGAAGCAACTCCGACTTTAATCTATAATTCACCCCATGCAATTATTTAGAAAAGGACTGGAAAATACAGCAAATAAGCAAATAAATAAATAGCCGGGCTGCAGGGTGCGAGTGGGGGTAGAGAGCAGAGGTTTCTGGCACACTTTCATCTGCTCCCACACATGCACGGAGAATAGGAAACGTGCTGGAGAGGTTCACACTCCAGCAACATAGTACTCATGGTAGGTGAAGGCCACATTCACATAATACAGTTATTCTACCAAGAGTCTTGGTGGAGATTTACTGCTGCAAATGGAAAATGCGAAAAAAGTCGCAAAACGCAAATAAATAAATAAATAAACAAACAAACAAATAAATGAAATGCTACAATAATATTTTATTTTAAGGATTTCACAAAATATTGCGGTTCTTTTTTGTTTTTAAGTTGTTGGTTAGACAAGATTTACATACAGAGTTTTAAAAGACAATTAGATTGTAGACTGCTAGTTCTGGCCTGATTAAATAGTGTGGGTGTGCGATCCGCTGCTAAATGTGGCACAGCATATAGACCAAAACACCCAGAAGGTAAATCCTGAAGCAGCTGGTGCAGCTTGTCAGATGTGAGCGTCTGTTAGTTTCATGGTTTTCTGTAAGTCTGAATGGAAAAAAAAAGAAATTCAATTTAGATCTCTTTTTTAAAATTCAATTAATTGTGAAACAAATTAAACAGTGAAATGGCCAAACTAATGCAAGTGATAATTAAGCTCCTTACTGCCATTTTCAACAGCCTCTGGACATTTCCACCGCAGACTCCACAGTCAGACAGAGGACAGAGGGATTTTTTTTTATGCTTTATGTTAGTTGTGCAAATTTACGAGTTTGCAGTTTTTAAATCTGTGCAGACCTGGTATGGACTGGAGCAAACCAGTGACTTCTGGGGAAAATGAACATGCAGTTACTTTATCTGACTGTTAATCCAGACATACACAGATTTATAGTTTGTTGTTGTAAAAAAAAATACTTGTTTAGTTATCAACAAGAAGTTACAGCAAGATTTCTCTCTTTGTTGAAAGGCTTTAATCCAGGATTCTAATTAATAATTGTAACAGCAGGAGCAGATTTGGTAATGGTATGATGTGATAATGAAATAATCGTCATAAAGCTGATACACTTCAGTGGAAATCCAGTTCCTCACACAGCATGCTAGTTATTATTATTATTAATGCAAATTAAACCTTTCTGTAAACTCCATTAAACCCACAGCCTCCGTGAAGATGCGTGAAATCAGTTTCCTCCTCTAGAGACAAACCCATTTTCTTCATCTTCTTTCAAAAGACAACAACTTTCAGGGAAGAGCTGACAAAAAATCAATCACAGCCCAAAGCCCTAAAAAACATTAAAGGTATATATTGACTTGTTTAACCGCTTTACACACCTCCGTTTACTCATCAGCCTGAGCAGATATTACAGATGAAAACAGATGACATTTGCACCCCTCAGGAGAGGTATGGTACGGGTCGAAGGTTTAGTCATTAGACAGGAAAGGGCAATAGCCTTTATTAGACTCAAAGCATCTTTTTTAATGTATTTATTTATTTGTAAGATTTCATTTAGGATTTATTTATTATTTCCTTCTTTTTTGTTATTTTTCATTATGAATCAATGGGAAATTAGACTTCAACAGTGGTTAGATTTCCATAGCATTTATGTGCCTTGTTACAGATGGTTGTGATACTGAAACCTTGGACAGTGCTGGTGGCCTTAGTGCTGTGTGTGCTGGTCTGTCTGGGAACACTGGCTGATGCCTACCCCCCCAAACCCGAGAACCCAGGAGAGGATGCTCCTCCTGAAGAGCTGGCCAAATACTACACTGCCCTGAGACACTACATCAATCTGATCACCAGGCAGAGGTATGACCACACACACATACACGAGTGTGTGCCCAACAGGCACCGCTGTTCAGGACAGCCTTGAAATGAATGTGGTGCTCAAATGACATTTAGATTTGGTACCATGAGAAAATGACTGAACTTGAAGGAAAATGGTGATTTCCAAACAAATAAAGAAACCATTTTCATCTCCTGCATTAAATTTCAATAAGGATATCAAGGTAAATTTAACAAGGTAAAAAACAAGAAAAAAAGATACAGCACAATCTGCTTCATCACCAATGAAATGACGTGTGCCATATTTGAAAATGTGGAACGAAAAAACAAAAAAGCTTGAATTAATTTTTTTGTTCAGTTTTCTTCCACCATAAAATCCTGCAAGGCAGGGCACCAATATGAATATTTAATGGTCCCACACTAATAACCTTTCCCAAGTCTTTAAGTATTGTTTTTACTGTTGTGGATGATCCACATGAAGCTGGGCATGAAGAAAGTATGTGAGTTAAATCACTCATAAACAGCCCTTGAAAAATCCCCTCAAAATTAATGACCCTGAGCCAACTGTAGGTGTTAAGCTAAATGTGTTAGTGGGGAACTTGAGCCTTTTCTTGCTTCTTTCCTGCCGATCTTACTTTAGTCCAGACTTCATTTTATCTTCCTTGAGTCATTAAAGCAAGCTGGTTCATACATAAGCCTGGAGCTCTGTCAATGTGTGATGTACACCCTCTTCCTCCCCAACACTTCACACAATGAGATTATAGATTAGATTACTGTCCACTCTCTGAAACCTCCAGGCCTCGAAATGAGCGGGACCAGAGCAATAAAATCGGCGCAGACCGACCCAAGAAAGAAGCCCAAATTCAGTTAGCAGGGCCCAAGCTAAAGCCTGCTGCTCTCAGGTATAAAGATCACCAGTATGGAATTGTCAGAGGGTGTTTCATCATTGGAAACAGTCACACTCGGGAGCTATCTGTTCTCATTCATGAAAGTCAAATAGGCCATTGGTATTTAAATACATCCAGTGCTATAGAAAGTTTTTGCATTTCACTAGAGAGGTGCACATTATGGTTTTCACAGTGGGTGTGAGTGTTTGTTAGGTTTAGACACACTAGATACAACTGATAGATCTATGAGGTGTAACCACAAATGAACAAAAGAAAACAAAAGTAAAATTTGCATAGTTATTATATCATATGTGCTATATTGTGACAATGTTAATATTTAAATATTGCATTTATCAGTTACCATCACATGTAGCCACGCTTTTCAGTGTAAGTAACATTTCTTACTACTCCAAATTATATGGAAAATTATACACAAATACATCAAAAATACCAAAACTAACAAAGACACGTTCATCCCCAACTGGCTCAAACATTTCACAGAAAGCTGTTTTAACACATGAAGGACTGTGAAGATGTTAAAGAGGATGGATTTTAATTCTGGTGACTTTTGTCTTTTTTTTTCTTTTTTACAAATATCCATACAACTAATCAATTAAAAATTAATTCAAAAGAACACTCAATCCTTAGATTGAGCTTTAGATTTAAATTAAGGTCCCACAATTGTAGGAATTGCAGGCGTGAGCCTGTGAACCTGCTTGATCATTTCAGTGCAGCACTAACAGAAAATGTTGAAAGTATATTATTACATTTCCTTAAGTAAGAAATCCGAGCATTTCTTTCACCACTGGGGAGAAGAAGACGCAAAAGGACACATTAAGGCTAAAGAAAAAAATATTGGTAGATTGGTAGGAAGATTGAGGTATCAACCAGCGGTGAAAACATTTTATATCCTGATATGTTGCCAGCTGTGTGACAGCTGAAACAGTACATGTGCGCTTCTTGATTGCTTACCTGCAGGGAAGCACACACTGAGGAAGTAACGGAGCATAAGATTGGGTGCTGAGGTCATAGGGGAGGTGGAACAGATGTTTGATGGGAAAACAGAAGAACTGCAGGCCGCTCTGCGGGACCTGAGATGATTGTTTCGCACACATAAACACACACACACACACACACACATTACCAAGTAAATTTTCAGTTAAACGGCTCTGTGATTTTACATTTGCAAGCTCTTTTGGAACCCTGGTTTCCCATCAAGGGAATGATAAAAACCCAGCCAGACTTGGAAATGACAGCCTCGTACACACATTAAAACAAACACACACTCTTGAATTTGAATCTGACTGTGACATTAAAGCATTAGCAGCAAACAAAAGGGAACAGCTTGGAAAGGTAGAGGTAAGAGAAGACAGGTGACAGACTGACGGACAAGTGTGATGCACCAGAACCAAAAGTCCAAAAG
Organism: Maylandia zebra; assembly: GCF_041146795.1. NCBI lineage: Eukaryota > Metazoa > Chordata > Actinopteri > Cichliformes > Cichlidae > Maylandia > Maylandia zebra. Next base: position 6,822,828 of record NC_135170.1, read on the forward strand.
TCATGTGTTTGTTGTGAGAGGAATAAATGTGGTCACTGGTTTGAATCAGGTTGCTGCACACTGCTGATGATTTTGAAAGGAAGGACACAATCACAGACAGAAACCTGCCAACAATAAGAAAAAAACCAAAAAAAAAACCTGATTAACACAAAGTGTCCAAAGTGACGGCATGACAAGCACATCTCAAAAAAACAAATATAGTACCAACAAAAGCAAACAACATACAAACAACCTAACAAAGTCTTAGGGAACAGACACTTAACACACACCAGGGAACAGGATAACAAACCCCAGGCAAACTGAATCAAACACTAACAAGGGTGAGGAAAAAAAGGAAATAACTTTCAAAATAAAACAGGAAATTGTAAGGTTGATTAAGAATGAACTCTAAACTCTAAGCGGTGCAGAAAATCACAAAGAGAACTTTCAAAAGCGCAGTGGAAGAGAAAATTTAGAGACAGACAATTGAAACTGTGTTGTCATAAAGACAGTGTCGTGGAGATGTGCAAAAGTCTTGACTTCTCATTTTTAAAAAGTATTTTTCTACACAAATGGAAAATAGGTGCAGCGTTTTATTAAAATGTGTACATACATACATGAGAATGCATTGTATAAAGCTACATTTTAACAAGCTTGAAAGTCAAAATTTGGTATGGCCAACTTTATTCTATAACACAGATTGCTGTAGACATTCACAGTTTTACCTCTCGTGAGCTCTTCTGTGCATACTCATACAGAACTTTCAAATTTGGTTTATCACTCTAGAAGACCTACTGGCACTGGTTGATAATTTGGGCTACCTTTGTCCCCATTTCCCTTCCTTAAGCATGGTTTCCTGACAGCCACCGTTTCATTGAGACCATTTCTAATGCTTCAGCAAACAGCACGTGGGGCACATTATATCCAGTTTTCCGTTAATAACTCTTTCTTTCGGAATCACTTTTTTTGGAGCAGCTATTGGTGAAACAATGTTATCTTTGGCATTATTCATAGATCCAACTAAAGAAATGGAAACATATATGTTTATGCAACAGAATGCTAGTAACAAAGTACCTAAAGATACTATTCAAACTGTTTTGATAAAACTAATCCAACCCTTGAATTGTGTGACTTGAATCATCCTTGAATCATTGATGGGTCAGTGTTGGTTGTCTTCACAAGACATGAAAGAAAGAAACAAAAAAACTCCTCTGTAAACATTCACTTACACATAAATGAATGAAAAGCAGTCAATGGCCAAAGGAAAACTTCAGAAATATTTCAGAAAGCCTGGAGAACTCTTATTCATGACCACATATATAGAAATGTGGGGTGACTTAAGACCTTTGGACCACCTACAATATTAAATATACCATATAACAGTTACAGGAGCGGCATGGTCATGAAAACTCATGCTATGAAGTTCCCAGTGCTCATATTCTGCTGATGTTTACGTCAGATGATTGTTGGTACTTTAGTGTACTTTTACACATTATGCGCCTCAGGATTTGACAGCTCCAATCTAACTTATGGGTGCTGTGATTTCTAAATGCATACACTTTGCAATGATACCACTTACAGTTGACTGTGGAATAGCTAGGAGGGAAGAAATTTCATGAACTGACAATGGTGACATCCTATCACAGTAACAGCAGAATGACTTATTAGTTGTTTGTAAAGGCAAACTGCATGGCTACAGGCTTGATTTTATAAACCAGTGGCAAGGGGACTAAAACCACAGTGCGGCACAATGTATTAGTGTATATACAGATATACAGTGTATATCTCAACAAAAGACGTGCGTGTTTCATCGGTAGCCAAATGAGGTTAAACTTATTATGGTTTCTAAGTCATGAGTAAATGGACTGATTCTTATATAGCACTTTTCTACTCTCCCAGAGTACTCAAAGGACTATATACAACAACCTCATTCACACCCACTCATACAAGCACTTCTAAACTCAAGAGCAAACTAACCAACATTCACACACATTCACACTCCGATGAACGCATCAGAGGGCAACTTGGGGTTAGTATCTTGCCCGAGGATAATTGGCATGCAGACTGGGGAAGCCAAGGATCAAACCACCAACCTTCCAGTCAGTAATTGATCTGCTCAACCACCTGAGCCACAGCCAACTCAGTGATTTTCAGCCTGTACGAACAGCTGTATATTTTTTCCTGTGGCTCTAGAGATTAAATTTTATCTTGTGTCAGATAAATAATCCCTACAATAATATAGAGGATGTGTGCAGTCATGAAAGATGTATGCTGTAGAATCATTCCACCTGAATGCAATCATGTGCCACAAAAGGCAGGAGAAAAGACTAAGCACCTTATCTGCAGATCTCATTTCATATCAAGCTTTGAGGGGCGTGTGTTTTCATATTTGTAACTAAATTCTTGAAAATCTGTTAAAAAACGTGGATTATTATGGATTATATAGAGACCTCTGTAGCAACCACCAATGTGGCATTCATGGTTGTATCATGGGTAATTTAGGATCCAGTCTTATAGAAGGATTAAAGGTCAGTGTATAAGGGATCCTTGCTGCTTCTATTTTGACTCTATACCAATGAGCTGCACTTTGTGTGACTGATTTACAATAAAAGCAAATCTGTTTTTGTAAAGGAGAGTGAAACAGCAGCATTAGGAAGTGTTTGGATCAGCAGTCGTTTCGAGAACAGAAAATGCACTGTGGTGGTCTGAGTCGAGGGGGAGAATGGTGAACCTTTCCACTAACAATGATTATTAAACAACAGAAACATTTACAGAGGCAAACTGTCATGAATATCTATTTTTCCAAAATAATGCCAACATTAAAGCATAAAGACTGAGCTTTAACTTCATGAAAATGATCACAATTGCAATTTACAATAAAAAAAAATGTCTTCTTCACTCTCAGGTATGGAAAGCGTTCAGCTCAGGAGGACGTGGTCGCAGAGCTGCTGTTTGGTGGCGATAACAACAGAGACCAGAGATCAAGGTAAAGATCCTCAAATGTAAAAACTGAAGATGTCACATGAACTTAAAGAATTTACACTCTTCTCTCATTGGCACATTATTTCCTCTCTCTGTCTTTCAACAGATATGATGACTCTTACATGTGGTGATTCTCCTCCCTCCTCATCGGACATTCCCTCCGGGTACATCCCAGAATGCACCTGGAGGGGCCGACATGTGCCTCTTCTTCCCTGTACTCTAAACCCAACAAAAGAGCATCTCTGACGTATCACAACCTCCCTCTGTTTCTCCTGTTGTTGTTTCACATCTCTGTCACTCCAACAAAACTGTACATAATTTATTATTAAAATAAAATATATATGTATATGAAATCACAGAAGGTGGAACTGTGTCTGTGTGTGTGTGTGTGAGCTTTGGTGTCCTTCAACTGTCCATCAGACTGGAGGAGATTCTTGTTTTGCTGTTTGTATTGTGAAAAGTAACATCATAATATGTGAATCAAATGTTTTCTGTGAGAATAAAAGTTCCCAAGGACTCATGATCTTTTCTTTTGTGGCCTTTTATGTTCATTTATAACTCCGTATTTTAATTCTACCCGCTACTATAGCTTTGCCTGATTCAGAGTTCAACAGACTTCTTATTGATCTTACAGTGGGACTTGCCTCTCAACTGATCCTTTGTCTCCAATAAGGTATTTTAACGTCCTCCCCAAAAACATTTCTAAACTTAACTAAGAGACTGACAAAAAACAATGGCTTTGTCCAAAACATCAATGTATTGTGTTGAAGAGATATATTTAAAAGATAGTAGTAATCAGTATAGTGTCCATTCTGCACAGGCTCCAATTAATGGCAAGGGAAATGCTGCTGAACGCTTAGATATGGAGGAATAGGTGCTCTGCTGAATGAAACAGCAAAGAAGCACCAGCGCCAACTTTGGGAAATAAACCACGTTTAGATTTATACAATAGGAGCAAATTGAGGATGTGCACTGAAGTCCGACTCGTAGACAGCTCTTGGAGAGTAAAGGATGATTCTGGCGGTAAACTGACATTGTTTCTTCTACATCGGTAAGAACAAAGCTTTTAATCTAAAGGTTTTAGGAGCTGCTAACAGTGCAGAAAAGCCCAAACACCGTTTAACTCCAGAAACTCCAGAACAGTAAGATGACCACATTAGCCACGGCATCACCCAGATCTCAGGACAGATATTGTATTATTTGTTTTTTAAAGGAGTTGGCAACTACACTAACACTTTCTGGTAAAACACTGCCTCCTGGTGGTGAAACTTCGGGTTAAGTTTGCAATATGTGAATACAAAAAGTACCTTTCAATCAGTTTTCTTCTGACATTTCTAAAAAATGGCAAGGATAGAGTAGCAAAATCAGGAAAATTGTTAAACACATAGCTTTAATCTTGAAAGTGTGATTTGCACATTACTCTGAACTCAGAAAATTTGAAACAATAGTTAATATAAAATAATGATATAAATAATACAGTATAAATATAAATAACCCGCAGCAACAGCGGACACAGCTCAGAAAATTAGGTTTAGCTTTAGGCCGAAATATTTTAAAAGGAAAATAATTAATAAGACCCCCCACCCCATCCCCCTCTCTCTTTTTTTCAGTTTTTCTGAGTGTTAAAAACTCTAATGAGGAGAGTTATTGATATTAACACAATCTATATCTCTTACTCTTACTGTGTCACTTGCTCTGGGTGAGAATAGATAATGCACTGAAAATGCAACTATATAGTGTTATATTTAAATAAAGACTGAGGTGCTTTCTGAGACATTTATAGCTGGTTTATACTGTCATGTTTTGTAATCTGTAATACTGAAATGTTTCTGGCAATTGAATAGTCCTTGTGGAACTGAGTCAAACTGCAATGTGTGTGTGGGTTTAATTGTTCTTGGACAACAAAAGATCATTATGGTGTGGATGAATAAGATGCATCAATGTGTCACAGGATATGCTGACAGTAACAAAATATCAAGCTTAAATGAAAGTTATCAGGTTATATGCTTAGGGAAACATACAGGGTTAATATGCAGTGCACAAAAGAAAGAGGGTTTACTGTGGGGACAGAAGATTTAGGAGTATTGAGCTAAAACACACAAACACAAACAGCTGCAGTAATGGTAATTTCCTCAGAGACCAGATCTTATTTTATTGTTGAATTTGGGGGGCATGAAGCAAAAGAAAGGAAGAATTAATCCCAGAGCACAGTCATGCTGAAGGCAAAGATGGCCTAATAATACCAGGGAGAAAACCAACATCACATTGTCAAAGGTATCTTTCTCACTGGTATCATTATGTTTCTTTTTATGTATTTTATTTGAGTATTTCTAGGACAAACTGTGATGGAAAAACAAAAGCTCTCACACTTACACATTCTTCTCATAGCTCATGTATTAATTATAACAATAGAAAAAAATGTGAAAGCAAAACAAGCACTGGCCCTTTAATGCACCTCTACGTAAAGCACCGGGAATATGGTCAATTCAACCGGAAGTCTCTTGATTCTAAGCGTTAAAGTATTACATTCCCATCCCGCTTCTTGTTTACCTGCATGCTTTATAATTTTTATTTCAGTGGCAACTCTTACTTTTATATAAATATAAAAATATAATGCTTTAATAATTCAATTTTATTGTAGCTTTATTCGCTAAATGCCCTTTATTCTGAAGTTTTCTCGGAAGTTGTGTATTTTTCTGCCTCTTCCAGTCACAGAGGGAACCGAGAAACCAGACGACAACAAAAAGCGCACGAGACATCACAGACGGCAGGAAGCGTCTCTTGTTGTGTTTAAAGGTGGGTGAGTTTGTTTTTATGTGTCGCAAATATCATTTTATTAACAGACGACGTCTTATCATTAAAGTATCCTAATAAAAGGGTTGTTTATTTCAGGGAGCAGATACACTAAAGCTAGGTTGACAAAGGTGCGCGCGTGTGCGCGCGGTTCTCTCAGTGTATTTAAATAACCGCGCGCCATTAGCGCTACATTTCATTTGTGATGTTTGGTTAGCATCTTCCTTTGTCAGACAGGCTATCTGCATGTCTTTCTGTCCCCCTCTCCTTTTGTGTTTGTGTGTGTGGTGCTTTGTTATGTATGACTCCTGAGATTAATTAGTAGACTTCTCTGCTTGCACTGGTGTATTTGCACCTGTGTCGTTTATTGTGTGTTTGCTGAGGGATTCATTGGTTATGTTAATGGTAGTGTAGTTAGGCTACCAGTTAAACTGTTTTAAGACTTAGAGTCACACTCACCCTGACAATTTTATGACAGTTTGTCAAGCTAGACTCATCTGTCCTAATACTTGACAAATATAGCTTTTTTAAAATTGCTTAATAAAGCCATAATATTAAATACCATAAATCTCTTAAAGTTTTTTCTTTTTTATTATGTATTCTAACAATTCAATAACAATTCTGAGTAATTCTCTTGCTGTTGAAGTTTAGTAACTGACATGATTTGTGTGTTTGTTATCATCTCAGAGACTCAAAATAATAATAATGATTAGAAACAATAATCACACTACATTTGTCATCAGTTAAGTTGTAGTCCAGCTATTATATCTGCTTGGTTGGGATTTTCCTTTTGAAATGGTAAAATAGTACAAAAGAAAATGCGGATAAAACAGCACTTTAGCTCAAGTCTAAGGAATAAATCGTTTGAAATAACCAGCTTTACTAAATACAGGATAACGACACAGTTTAAACCATGTTGGCATGTAGTACAGCACACAGCCAAACAGCTTTTGCCGGCATGTGCTTTCTACAATTGTTTCTTTACATACAGCAGGCCTGTCCTGGTGTAGCTAAGCAGATGGATGATGGTGGGGGGTGAATGGAGGAGGGGCAGGGATGTTGCATAAATAAGGGAGTAATAGAGAGGAAAGGATGGGAGGAAGGTAAGAAGGAGGGGAACATCATTAAGGGGATCTGCAAGCAAGAAAAAAGGATTAAAAAAGCAGAGGGGAGTGAGACAGCAGGACAGAGTGCAGAGCTGAGGAAGCTGTGAGGGAAAGAAGTGTTAAAAAAAGTGACGATGAAGCAGGAGGACGAGGAGGGGTGTTTGTTGGAACGTGTGAGGAAGCAGAAAGCCAATGGACTTCACAGCATTTTAAACACAGTCATTAATGTGTCTGTGTTGGGCTGTTATTGTAGTTGACATGTACAGTAGCTGAGCAGCCTACTTCATCCACATAGAATGAGTCCACGTCCTCATCAGTAATATCAACAAAAGAGAAAAAGTATTGTACTCCCATACTCATTGTCATACAGCTCAGTGAAGTTATGCTGCTACTCACGATGTGCATTTATTTGATGAGTCATACATACACAGTGTGAGTTCAGTTCAGGCGCACCGTCCGTGGTTCTACTTAGATTTGCAACATCTGTTTTTTGTTTTTTTCACACTGAGGATACACACACACACACACACACACACACACACACACACACACACACACACACACACACACACACAAACGGAATAAACTAGGTGACTCATAACCAAAATAATTTAGTTGGATAAATGGTACTACAGACTGGAGTAAAATGTAAATATGTAAATATGATTTGGGGGTGCCCCTTTTAAGAGCAGTGGGCAGCCAGTAGGCTAGTCCCTTGGTCAGGGGAATTAACCTGACGTGTTTTCAGTTTGGGAAGAAACTGGAGCTACTGGAGGAAACTGGAAGAACAGATTGAAAAAGGAAGGCGCAGGTTTGAACTTTAAAAAGTTTCACTGTGAGACAACAGTGCTAAGCACCGAAGCATCCTATGCTCAGTCAGTTTCTCTCTTTTATGGTGTTCATTATTATTCATGGAGTTTTGCTGTCGCCAGTCTAGACCCAAACAGGTCAGGGTAGTATCCAAGATTAAAATCTTGTAATGTTTTCTTTCACATTTGTTGTCATCAGCTTGGATAAAATGTGCATCAAAGCTGGATGATGGTGTGAATCTCATCTTTCAGACATTATACTTTACATCCAGTCCATCCCGTTCCACACGTTTCACTCTTACAGCTTCTCCTTTTACGTCATCCACTTTTGCCTGAGGTGTTGTGTAATGCCTACTCTAGTATAAACAGCAGGGTGTGTGTGTGAAGGCAAAACTGAGGGAAGATGAGTTTCCATGGCAGCCACAAACTGCAACAGCAGCTTGTCATAGCAACAAGCATAGATAAATGCATAGATAGATAGAAAGCATTAAAGGGGATGTGTGCCTCTTTGTTCCCTTCTCACTTTCTCTGTATTGCCATTGTATCGTGTGTGCTGTCTTGGCAGTGTATAGATTAGTCACACCCACATGCCCTCCCCCTCCCCTTTTGCCAGGCATGTTCAATTCCAGAACAATCAGTGGAGCTCCACCCTCAGTCGCTGACATCACTGCACCCTGTGTGTTTGTCGTGCTGCGTTATGGCGGGGAGGGGGTTCAAAAACACGAGCATACCGTATACACCCGCAAACATTCCCACGTGCAGCAACTGAGCAGTGCAGTTTTATCTCATGCTAATTTATAGCACACACTGAACCCAGTCATCAGTTATTATCACGCGGTTGTTACTCTCAGTCAGCAGGATGGCAGCATAAGTCTCGACAGAAAAGGATGATTAAAATGTTTAACATGAATATTTTAGACTGCTGAATCTGCTTTTTTAAATCATGCTATAAAAATAATTACTAAAATGTCAGAACTGAACAGAAAAACATGTTAAAGCCCAGATTTGGTTCTTCATATATCTATGATAACTGACAACTCTCCAATTTTTTGGTCTCATATCCACTTCTGTCAGATGATCACTAAAAAAACTCAGAGCTGTAGTGCATGTGAGATATATCAGCTCAGCTATTTAGCTTCAGGCCTAAATGGATAAATAGCTACCCTGGCTGTAGTGTTTATGTTTCTATGCCAGTACATTACTTGCAATTGTGCTCTCCCCTTTTTCTTCTTCCTGCAGCCATTTATAGGAGTAAAAAAGCCTGGTAAAATCATATAAGCTCAAAGGCTGTTTTTAAAAAATGTGTATTACTGAGGCTGTAGTGGTGTACTGCACTGCGTGTAAGTGGTGCAGTGGCCTATATATTAAGAGTGTTAACTTGTCCAATTGGTTCCAATCTTGAGGCTTTTATTCATGTGAAAGTGTTTATCTTTGTATTGCAAGTTGCCCAGTGAGTTTAAAAGCAGGTGGTTTGCACGGCATGAATAGAGGACATCATCATTTGTACTAAATCATCCCCATCTGAATGTAGCAGCGAAGGAAACAAGCTTTTTTAAAATGTTGGTGTTCATTGAACGTCTTTATCATTATTGTCAGTGTCTTATTTTCAGACCTGCACTTACATTTATTTTGTTGATCATTCTTTCCTTTTTTTCTTTCTGTCCTTCTCAGATTTACTGCAGCTCTACCATGCCCGTGGCCTCCACCAGGACAGAGCCTGGTGAGACCAAACACTATACTCCACATCAGCTTAGCATCGCCACATGATTGTTTTTTTCTGTTTTCTTTATTCACAGCTCTCTCCTAAAATCCAGTTTCACAAAAGATTAAAAACCAGAAATATGAGAATGTGTTACTAATCTGAAAAATGGTGGTATTTGCTCTTTGTAAGCTAATTAATGATAACAGATGTTTTAGAGTTACAGCTACACTGTAGAATATCCTCCAGGAAACGACTGATGCCCCCAAATACCAATATTTATGATAGCGCTGTAGTATATATATATATATATATATATGATGCTGGTTTGCTTACACCTGTGGCCTTTGATTACATCTGGTAATATCAAATTCAATAATATGAAAATACTAAAATAAATAAAAATGAAAAAATTACATAATTGCAGCTTGTTACATTGTAGCATACTTCCCTTGAATATGACTAAATATAGAAATTCTTAAATTCACTGCAGTTTTGTACATAACAGCACTGCTGTAGGCTGTATTTATGAGTCATAATCTAGTTTTCTTTCATTTTAAATTTCAACTTTAAACTTTAACCTTAAGGCAGCATTCCGGCTAACAAGCTGTGCTGGCAAGTTGAAATTTTCTCAACCTTCCAAAGCAAAGCAAAGCAATACATGTACAGTTCATTTCTCTAGCACATGATTTTAGCCTGCAGCTTTCTGTTTTCTTCTCTTTGTTCAATGTTGTCGTTCCTAAAGCCAAAAATGCATCCAAACAACAGACCGTGTGCCACCACACTCGGTAGTATGTTTTAAAGGAGACAGTACACACTGGGGGGAGTATTAACTGAATTTAAAGACAAAAAATGTCAATTTGAGGTCCTGAATGTCGGTTTTGATTGATTTGTCAGCCCTACAGTATCCCCTACCTGACACAACACACAGTCTGCAGCTTTTTTAACCCATGCCATTAGATTAATATGGAGTTATAAACTCATACTCGCGTAAGTATCTATTTTTGAAACTAAAAGGATGTTGAATTCCAATGAGGAATTTCCCTATAATGAGCAGAATTCAGACAGTTACATCACAGCTTTGTTAAAACCAGGAAGCCAGGTGCTTGTTTAAAGCAGAGTTACAACTATAGACACAAGCTCTGTGTCATTTGTTACGGTCTCATTTACCATGTTTCCCTTACTTAATGTTGTTCTTCCCTTCACTGTGTGTGTGTGTGTGTGTGTGTGTGTGTGTGTGTGTGTGTGTGTGTGTGTGTGTGTGTGTGTGTGTGTGTGTCACAGTGCCCCAAGTGTTGGACGCAATGAGCGACAGCACGGCCAGCTCCACCACAGCCAATGACCTGGACCTCATTTACCTCAAAGGCATCATGGAAAGCCCTCTGGTAGGCTTCACACAGATGCACTCGTGCACACACATATTTTAAATTCAATAAATTTTGCTGCGCTTCTGTCATTCATACTTGCACTTGCAGCACGCTCTCATCTTTGTAACCGTGTTTGTATTTGTGCGTAAGGAGCAAGAGGAGAGCCTGAAGGAGCCACGGTTGTCACCCGTGAGGGAGAATAATGTGGAGCTCCTGCAGGAGATCCTGAGAGACCTGGACCCATTCACCAATCGTTCTGACACCGCAGCCGAGCTTGCTCGCATTCTCACGCAGCCTCACTTCCAGGTGTGGAACACACAAAGTCACACACACAGTGTTTCCCACTTTGTGTTTTCACTGTATTCCAGTCACAGAGGTGGTTAATTGAAGGAAAACGAATATTTCATGCATGATATTTTGTGCCTCAGTCTCTGCTGGAGACACATGATTCAGTGGCAGCTCAAGCATGTGAAAGTCCACCTCCCAGCCCATGTGACTTTGTGGATCATGAACCAGAAGACAGCCAAGCACACAACCACCTTCCACCTGATGCCATCCGCATGGTGGGCATACGCAAAATAGCCGGGGAGCATCTGGTAGGTTATTAGAATTTGGACTGTTTGCACCTTTTGTGTTTCCCATTTAAAAACATTCAGTTTGTGAAATAATAAATGCTTGTGTGGGTTGTATGCTGGTGCCATTTGGGTTATGGATGCAGATTTTTATTAGTGTTAATGATGGAGATAATAGCCAGTAATAACTGTATTCCAGGGTGTGACATTCAAGGTGGAGGGTGGGGAGCTGGTGATAGCTCGTATTCTTCATGGTGGGATGATAGACCAACAAGGGCTGCTGCACGTCGGCGATATCATCAAAGAGGTGTGTTGCTTTTTTCTTTTTTGTTTGTTTTTTGTTTTCCTTAGTTTCATTTTCAATTATCCTCTAATTTATTGGTTTATGGTGGAACCTTGCATTTTTAGTTCTATAGGATAGTTGTTTACTTTTTTCAGTAAGTTAGTATTTGATGAAGAATATACTTTTTGGTTTCCTGCTAAGACTATCCGTCCTATGAATGCAAGAGCCGACAGAAACATGTAGACAGCTACTGCAGACTGTTCAGAGGTAACGTCTCCAAAGCTCACTTTGTAAAGCATTATATTTCCATTGTTTCATCTACATTAAAATGTGTCTCACTGTGAGGTTAACAGGAGACCAGCTGAGACTCCAGGAAATCAGTGCACCTGGCCCACTGTCCCTGTGATTCTTGGGAGTGAAGCTATTTTTACAGCAGTAGCTGTTTCACATGTCTCCAGTTTTTTTTATGCTGTTCTGAGTTCCCGCCTGATTTACATATGAAGCATACCGATATTACCGTATTACCGTATCAATCGTCTCGTTAAGCATTTACTTATCGACTCTTGTTCTCTTGTGTTTATTTCTTCTTGAGTGTCAACTTGTTAACCGCTATGACTCAAGGTCAGGCTCAAGCATGAAGTGCCCCAGATTATTTGCGTACCTCCACAACTACCATAAGAAAAAATCTGTTGTTTATCAGCTGTTTATTGATCACGGCGTTCTGAAAGTCTAAATGCATAAATCTGTGTCCATACTATTGTTTAACCACTAGATGGGGAGGTAAACTATGTGTTCTTATGAAAGCATGGGGCAGAAACCCACAGCAGTTCAATCCCAATACTGTGCAAATGAATAGATCAGGAAAAAATAGCAAAAGTAAGGATCATTTGCTAGTGAAAGTTTGTTTTTTTGACATTTTATTCAGGGGGTTTTGGTGCTGCAGTTATTGGAGTTTCACTCCTGGAATCTGTGGAACTTTATTCATTTGAGTGGATGTTTGAGCAGATACTTACCTGTGTTTAAATACTCTGTGGTGTAGCTTGCTTGCACTGGGCAGGTCTATCCCTCCTGACAGGGCTATTGGGACCTGTTCTGGTGCTCTGTAGTGGGCTAACACCTTAAGAGTACATTTTCAGTTGTTCAATTTGTCCGTCATCTGCATAGTCCACAAGAGGCTTTTAATTTTTACATGCTTCAAAGTTCTGTAAATATTTAAGCCAACTGATCGAATTTGCAAATTTAAATGTAAAACTCTAGTCAGCTGTTTAAAACCCTTTCGCTTAACCTTTAAGACATGTAAGGAATCTTTTTTGTCATTACTCTTGTTGTCTACTTTACTGACAGGCGAATGGACGAGAAGTGGGCAGGGACCCCAGGGTTTTACAGGAAGAGCTGCAAGCAGCTAGTGGAATTGTGGTTCTGAAGATACTGCCAAGTTATCATGAATCCATACCACCTGTACAGGTGACACATAAACACACCACACACAGAATAGACACATGGGGCTAAATCTATTCTCCTTATTTGTCAGGGTTTCTATTTATTTATTTATTTTTTGGTTATTAACTGAATTTCATTGTTAGAAACTTATTTTCATTAACACTAGAACCTTGTTTTGACCTCTGTTAAATTAAAACCACGTGATCTCATATTTCATGCTGTTTTAAAAATGGATTTCTTCATCAAATACTGAATTTTGGGGTGTTTGGGATCAAAAGAGAAAAGAAAGTATAACCATTTTTACATAGAACCACCAAGGATGTTATTTCGACCGCATAGAAACTGATGTAAAATCACTGTTGTGCCACATTGGGCTGCCTAGCAATACGATTGTTTACACACATTTTGACTTAAATGCTGCTGTTACATGAGTCAGAGCTAGCTATATGTGATTGATAAATAAATATGTAGGGGAATGTAGTTAGATGAAACATGAGTAATTGCTGCTGGGCTCAGGGTGGGATATTGAGCTGGGCAGACTGTGGGACCGAAGGCATGGAGAACCAGGTATGTAACTTGCTGTGTAGGGCAGCATAGGGAACTGAAATGAACAGAGACTCCAGAGTGTGGGGAACTAATCCAAATAACTAAAGAGTGAAATCAAGAGAACAGCGCCCTGCTCACTTTCAGGCCTGAGCAGCACCTCAGCAGGTGAAGCTGCGGACTGAGGCAGGGTAGTGTGCAGGTTTGGTCTTAATTATATTTTTTAAGTGTGTAAGCTGTTGTGGTAGTTTTGTCCAGTCTTTGTTTATTTATTCTAAAGTGTGTTTTAAACTTTACAACCTGCAATTAAATTTTAAAACTCATTGATGAAACCATTCAAATCCCTCAAAATTCACCTTAAATCCTTGTTTTGCCAAATCTGACTTAAAATTAGAAAAATTTGATGAAATAAACAACTTAAGTGAACTTAAAAAATGGCATCTTTGCCATTACTGCAAGCAGCACCTCAGTAATGGCACCTGTGGTAACATGAACCCCTCCTAGCAGTTCTAGTCTTAAAGGGATTTTAACTTGGGATGCACCACTGAAATAAAGATGTGTACCTCTATGTATTTCTCCAGGTATTCTTTAAGTGTCACTATGATTATGACCCAGCCAACGACAACCTGATTCCTTGCAAGGAGGCGGGGTTAAGGTTTGAGACCGGGGATATCCTGCAAATAGTCAATCAGGATGATGTCAACTGGTGGCAGGTGACAGAATAGTATTTATGTGAACATGTTATAGCTTCCTGTGTGCACATTTTCATATCTTTGGATTGCTTTGCTAATTTTTTCTTCATTTGTTGTGCAGGCACGTCATGTGGAAGGTGGGAGTGCTGGGTTAATCCCTAGTCAGATGCTTGAGGAAAAAAGGAAAGCTTTTGTCAAGAGAGATGTGGAGCTGGCACCTGCAGGTAATATGAAAGAACGAATAAGGTTGTGATGATGGTGACTTTATTTTAACAGAGGGCCTGGATTCTAATCAAAGCATGGACGCAGTGTGTGTTTTGGGCCTTAATGAAATCATCTCACTATGGATGTAAAATATTATTAAAATACTGGTGGTTGCCAGTGTTGCTCTGCAGCCTCCTAGTGGATGGTATCAGTTAGATAATCATAGGTGACTTCCTCCTTGAATTATTGCATCACAAGATTTTCAGGAAACTTGAAGAAACCTTGAGGTCAGTGTCGCTGAGATTCAAACTCATCTGAAATTTTAGTAGCTGCACCTTCAAAATCCAAAACATTTCAAAATCCCACATTGGCACATTTTGGAGTTATAGCATTCACAAACGTGAGTGTCCAAGCTGCTGCCCTGCAGGGTGACGACAGTACTCCATCAGCCTTTTACAGCTTTGGGGTAAAAGCCAAAAATGTTTCATGAACACAACAGAATATGACCCATTTGTATTGAACTATATTAGCATATTATACTGTAAACAGAAATATAAATCGTTAATAAACATATGTCAGCAAAAAAAAAAGACTTCTGAAAGTGTTAAGTATTAAGTAGGTGTTCATTAAGGAAGGGCACTATGTTCACATGTCTGGTGTGTGTTGCTGCAGCCCATGGTTTATTGATTATTTGTCACTGCCGTGTGGTGGTGCACAAACACGCCAGGTACATGAAGTTTGCTCACATATTTAAATTTCACAATGTGCCAGTGCACTGGTCTACAATGTTTTAAGAATATTTAGACTTAACTTTTTATAAGAAATATTTTCAATATAACATTGAGCATTATAGCATGAACCTGTATTAGATTACAAGAAAAGAAGTTTGAACATACTCCCACTTTCATATGTGGGAGTTACCCCAGTTATTATGGCATATAAGAACCATCGCTCTCTGATGTCCAACCTTTGTAAAAGAAAAAAGGTTTTCTTTGCTAAACGTTACCAGTCAATGATGTGTCATTTTTTACACTTCTGTAAATGTGAGATTTGCATAAGCATTCGAACAACTGCTAATTCAGTTCGAGTTCACAGAAGGGGTTTTGTTCTGTAAGGGAGCTCTTATCAGTAGATCCAGTAGATCTAATTCCCCTTTTAGAAGCACAAACATGAATATTAGAACTTAAAGAGGAAAAATTAAATGTGTATGAGACATAATATCTGGCAGAGACACCTGCATGAACATGACTGATCATTACAAGCCAGCTTGTGGGCAAATGAGTACAAGTTAGTAGTTGTGAAACATGACTGATGCTCATAAATTACTTTAGTTTGAAGTTTGGCTTCAGTTCTCTGCCTACACTAATGCTGTGCTCCAACAATGCAACAGGAAATCTGTGTACTGGTGTTGGAGGAAAGAAGAAGAAGAAGATGATGTATGTGACCACCAAAAATGCAGGTAATAAAACAGGGCCAGGATCAGTTTAGCTCTGCTGGGGTAAAATATTCCTACTGCTTCGTCCTTACTTTCTGCTCTTTGTTCACCCTCAGAGTTTGACAGACATGAGATACTGCTCTATGAGGAGGTGGCCAAGGTCCCACCTTTCAAGAGGAAGACTCTGATTCTGATAGGTGCTCAAGGTGTGGGGAGGCGGAGACTAAAGAATAAGCTTCTACTGAGGGATCCACAGCTCTTTGGGACCATAATTCCATGTATGAAGTCTGATATATTCCATTGCCTTATTGCTTCTTATTGCTAAAGTAGCTAGAATTGTTTTTTTGTTATATTGAGTCGATCGGTAGGCCCACAAACCCCTATGCAGGAAGTTGATTTCGGCTCTCTGATTAAAAAACATCTTGATCCCTGATCCTCTGATCAGTCCCCTCTGCATCATCTGAGTCTCAGCCAGTAGATGGTGCAGAGGGGACTCGCTCAACCTGACTGCCTTCATGTCCAGATGTCTTCCCTGCTTCCCCTGATAGGAAAAAAGCTGACTAGCTTTGCAGGTCAAACCTTTTTGATTGCACCTGTTGTGGCACTTGTTATCCTGGGATGGTTTCAGAGGCCTGTACAATAGGCCCCAAGGGAAGATATTACTGGGAAAGGCTAGAGCAACCTATTAGAGCTATTTGGACTAATATAGATCAATACTCACCTTTAATGTTTCTCAAAGGGTTGAAAAAGGAATGGCCACAGTTTAGACTTTAATAGCAGAAGATTTTATTAAAACAACTTTTCAGAGTGGGGTCTGCTACCAAATGTGGCAGACAAACTGACTAAAATGTCCACCATCCATCTAAAAATTTTTACATTTTGGGTTGGAGAGCTATGTTAGCTGGCTTGAGCTAATAAACTGATCATAGTAACTTCCCTTCCTTGTATTTGCGCAGACACCTCCAGAAAACCCAAAAAGGGAGAGCGAGAGAGTCGGATGTTTGCTTTCACTACCCGCAGCAAAATGGAAACAGACATCAAGAACGGGCGCTATCTAGAACATGGAGAGTATGAGGGCAACCTGTACGGCTTGAAGATCGACTCCATACATGAGGTGGTGGAGGCAGGGCGGGTCTGCATACTGGACGCCAACCCTCAGGTGTGCACATACAAGACTTTTCTGTTTTAGCAGTAATCATAAGCAGCAGCACCTTTACTGTCTTGTGTGAAAATTAGGGGCTAATTTGACAGAATCCTGTATACATTACACACATGCTTCTAATAGTTTCTATTGCCAGTTTATTAAAGTGAAATGCTCTAACTTACGTTGTGCTTGAGATGCTGAATCAATGTCGTTGTGCTATTGTGGTAAGCTGATTCAGTTTTACCATGAACACACTGTACAGCATTTTTGGTTTTCCTTTGTTTGAAATGGTCACAAACTTTAGATAGTTTTCATCTTTTTCTGTGACTTTGCTTTTCGCTTCTTCTTCATCTTCTCTGCTTTTCTGATCCCGTCATCAAGTCAAGGCCGCTCCGTCCACATAAAACATGGTGATCACTAACCAGTACATGGCCTTAAAGTAGAAAAATTTGCACGTGGTATTGCACATAAGCATTGTGCATAATATTGCATACAAGGGAGACTGGGCGAAGGTTAACACAGTGTATTGGATGTGTGTGTGTGTGTGTGTGTTAAATCTGTTTGACACAGTCAGTCCCATTCAGTCAACATAGTGTCATGTGCCTCACTCAAGGGCATCTTATTAAGAGTACTGATAAGAGAAAACAGTCTTTCACTCTCGTCAGTCGGTAACTTGTGGTGGATTAGCCCAGTGGGTCAAAAAGTTTAGAGCCTGCAAGAGACTCTTTCAGTCTAATGTACTTGTGTTGATTTTGCTTGCGTGTCTTAATTTTAGTCTCTCAAAGTTCTGCGGACCTCTGAGTTCTTGCCCTACATCGTGTTCCTTCAAGCTCCAGAGTTCGAGGTGCTCAAGGCCCTAAATCAGTCAGCTGCAGAGGCAGGGGTCGTCACCAAGACGCTGATGGTAGGAATTGCTCACAGTACAACCATATGCACATAAAGAAGATGAATAACTCAGGAAGCAGCAAATAATGAGAAATCAGTCAAAGCAGAAGTCCTGTGATTAACAGCCCTGCTATCTGTTTTCCTTCACAGGATGAAGAGCTGCAGAGGACGTGCGATGAGAGTGCTAAAATCCAGACAGCTTATGGTCACTACTTTGACCTCAGCATTGTCAACGACAACCTCGACGAGACATACCGCACCGTCAAAGCAGCGCTGGAAACGGTTTCCAAAAACCCCCAGTGGGTCCCGGTCACCTGGGTGTTCTAGAAAGAGACGTGCTGGACTGAGGAGGGAGGGAACAAGAAAGGAAGCAGGCACTGAAAATATTCCACTGAGTATAAATGATGGGTAATGACTTTACAGGATAACTTCTCAAATTTCCATAATTTAAACAGGATATATTTTCAGTGCTGCAAAGAAAGCGTGGAATTGAAGAAGGAAAGAGATGAACGAGGAGGTGGAAAAAAACCCTTCATTTCAAAAAGTGTGCATATGCATGTGTGTTCCTGTTTACATAGAGACTTCAGAGCAAAGACATGTGCCATTACTGATGATTATCATCAGACATTGTCATTGTTTACATTTTTTGCATTTAATCAGTGCCATCTCAGTGCAACTCAGTGCCATTAGGAACAAGCAAGCTCCATCTTTCACTTTTGTAAGTGTACAGTTTCTCATCATGAAATCAAAAATAGTTTCCCACTGCCTTCTACAGTAAATGTGGATGTTTTGCATAAAGGTTAAGTTGTATAAGGTTTCCTATCAATCCCCTCACACCCATGGGTAAAGCTTTTTTCAGGTTAAGTCTGGTGAGGCCGTCATAATCTTTAAAAAATGTCTCTTGTTCTGGAGTTGGTTGAAAAGTGAAAGGACATCTCTTTCAGGCTTTTAAAAAGATTTGATTTCAACTTTTATTGGTTAGAGACACTAATCACTGAGCAATAGCATCTAAATGGTACATGACCATCAGTGGCAATAACAGATTCAATTTGTTTGAAAAGTCAAAGTTAACATCACATCCAGACCAGGGGTCTCAAACTCCAGTCCTCGAGGGCCAGTGTCCTGAACCACGTATACCTGTTGCAACACAACTGAATACAATTAGTAGGTCATTAGCAAGAGTATAGCACTTGACTATAGAACTTGACTGCATGCAACCCCTAACCCTACTAAATTTGAGTAATGTTGTTTGGAAAAATTTACTTCTAAAAGTACTTTTATTGCTCCATGTTCATTCACTCATGAGCTGCTGTAACGTGAATCAAATAGCTGAATAGCCACTTCAGTCCTCAAGGACTAGAGTTTGAGACCCCTGATCTCGATCAAAACCTAGCATGAAACCTCTCAGCCAGGTTTAAACAGAAAGAAACATTTTTTCTAGATATCTTCACCTATCATAAAAAAACAGCTCGTCACATTTCACTATAATCTCATTTTAACTTTGTTTCAGTGTGCGGCACAGTCGCTTCATTAACAGTTTTTCAATAAGTAGCATACTGGGTGGGTCACATGGATTAAACTATGATTTAGAGAACAAAAAAGAATCAACGAATATCCTCTTCATCCTATGGAGCAGGTGCTGAAAAAAATAGGACAAAGAAATAAATGAGAAGTCTGGAGCTCTGCATTCAGCTGTTAACTGTTTTTCTTAAATCATGATTTACTCATAATGCTGGCCTCTTCTCATGGTTCTGTTACTAAACCTGAAGCCTCTTTAATTCAGTTCCATGTCTAAATGTGAATGTGGCCACTATTAAGAGCAAATCATAGAATGAGTCTTAGGAGATACACTGTTCATTTAAAACAGAACTCCAGGCCTCAAGAGCCGGTATCCTGCAGGTTTTAGATGTCCTTGATCCAACACCGCTGATTTAAATGGCTAAAATCAACATGTCTTGAAGTTCTCCAGAGGCCTGGTAATGAACTAATCGTTTGATTCAGGTGTGCTGACCCAGGGTGTTGTCTAAAACCCTACAGGCCTGATTTAAAACATCACCATTTACTTGATGATTTTCTATTTGATTTCTGTATAGGTTTCTCATCATATTCCAAATTTAATAATTGTTCGCAGACACTGAAAAATTCCTGTAAGAATTCAGTCAACTCACTCCGTAACATTTTGACAGCTAATTTTGAGTTTCAGTCTTTTAACCATTTAGTTGTAGATGTATTTTAAGCTTCTAACCTCTTTTAATTTTAGTGTAGTTTTAGTCGACTAAGTATCATAAGAGTACAGTAGGCTAATCCTGAAGTTGAGTGACTTCATTTAAATATAAAGTGTAAAAGTATTTTACCAGTAAGAGTTGCTCCAAATGGTTACAAAGCATCTTATTTTCCTCAATATCCACTTTATGTCTATGTCTCATCTTCTCTTCTACTCAAGTGTTGACATTTTGTTTTGTTTTCATGACAAACAGGGAGCTTCCCTCCAACTTACCCTGTTAGTCAGCAGCAGATGAAATACGCACAACTAACCTGACCGAAAAAGAGAGAGATTATTTCTAATTGGATCGCCTCCTTTCTGCCCAGTATATATTCAATGACAACAGTGTCAATACACTTTGTCATAGTTTTTCTCCTCGAGCATTCTTTTTTATTTAGTTGTCATCATGTTTTAGGAAAACTATGATAGAAATTATTGGTCATAGAGATAAACAAATACAAATTTTATTTGTCACATACACAGTACAACATATAGTGAACATGTAGTGATATGCTTGTGTCCTGAATGACTGATATTTAACTGTGCATCATTTATGCTGATAACTTCTAGGACCAAATATGTTTGGTTGTTATAGGTGGATCTAGACCTAGAGTTCAACTAAACATACAGAGTGTCAAGAATATGGAATAAAAGTGCACACATCAGGAAGAAATCAAACAAACACAAGCTGTGAAACCGTACATTGAAGTCATTGTACAAAGCTTTCTTTCACCAGAATGAGTTATTCTGTTTCACTCATCCTGTCATTCTCAGTTAGCACTTTTCATTTTGATGTGTCTGTGATTTTTTTGTTTTTGTTTTTTGTATTTCTTGCGTGAGCTGTAAAAAGGTTGTAGATAGAATGTAGATACACAATCATATAGAAGGAATGATGCTCCCCCCTCGTATTTACAGTATGAGACATGTCAGTGGTAGCCTCAGAGTGAAGACCACAGCAGCTGACCTACATCAAAATAAATGTAAAACAGTATTTTCACCATTTTGATGTCAACACAGTGTGTTGTCTTTTGTCTGTTTTTTGTTTTTGCCCTTCAGTTGTAGTGTCACTCTCAGGCCACCGTACTTGTCACAGTTTCCACAGTGCCAACTGAAGTAAAACAAATCATTGTATTTATTTTTTAATTTCATGTGTTTTTTGTGGCAGCTACTCAGTATTTTGATGCACAATCGCTTAGCGATATAAGAAAATTTGGTGTTTAACAGTGAACAGAGTCTGGTTCTTTAGGCTGTGTTAGGGGAGCAGTTTTTAGTCAGTCTTTGTAAATAACATTTATATTTATGCTCTAGTTTTTAAAGATGGCTTCAGAAAAGCAGATTTTTGCCTGGCAGCTATACATGTGACGTCTGAATATGCTGGAATAAAACCATCATTACTCTTGAGGACATTCCAAAACCTCACTGTGTGCTTTTTTCAATAAAATGTCATGAATGCAACGGTAACGATCATCAAATCACAAAAAGATTTGATGATCTTGCGATAATAGACTTTCCTGAAGGCAAAACAACAAAATCTTTGCAGTCATGCATTGAATTAGACGGTGAATCAGTGTTGAACCTTGGAATTATTTTGTAAGGCTGCTATTAGTGATGCTTCTGTCTCTACAGAATAAATGATTCAATTATAATTATTTGTGATTATTTTTCTTCTTTCTGCATGTTTTTAGGTGCTTAAAGCCTCAATTATTCATGTGCACTTTTATATTTAATAATTTTATATTTGATAAGTTAAGTATTATAAAAGACACTTTGGAGTGGCATGATGGATGCAAGGCATTTTTCCCTCAAAACAGTTAAACAGGAACCAGCCAATGATATTGGTAATTAATGTAACGTGTGTAAACCATTACTTTTTTTTTGTCTCTCTGGCTCCTCATTTCCTCCACATAGAGATGAAAACATAAAAACAATGTCCAGCACTGTCAAGAGCACGCCAAGTCAACCCTAACCATGTAGAAATGTTGGCCAACTAGAAGCCTACCAGCAATTTATTGCACAGTCTGACATCATAAAGGGGATAATGGCACCGACCTTTGACACTGCAAGCCAGTGTTTATTTTTATTTACCACAGACATTCTGAAAACATTCAACCAAGAAAAGCATTTTTCCACCGTGGCTGTAGCTCAGGCGGTAGAGCAGGTCATCTACTGATCGGAAGGTTGGTGGTTCGATTTCTGGTTTCCCCTAGGCTGCATGCCAAATATCCGTGGGCAAGATACTAACCCCAAATTGCTCTCCGATGCATCCATAAGAGTATGAGTGTGTGTGAATATTACTTAGAAAGCACCTAGAAAAATGTGCTTGTGCGAATGGGTGTGAATGGGTGAGTGCACAAGTTGTGTAAAGTGCTTTGAGTGCTCAGAAGAGTAGAAAAGCGCTATATAAGAACCAGTCCATTTAGCATTTACTTCCAGAGGTGCAGAGAAGAACACACACCCCCATCACCATCAACAGTGCTCCTGTGGAGAGAGTGAGCAGCCTCTGTTTCCTAGGTGCACATCTGGTGTAGGATTTCACATGGTCAGTTCACACGAACAAAACAGTGAAGAAGGTGCAGCAGTGCGTCTTCTTTCTCAGGAGACTGAAGAGATTCGGCATGAGCCCCAACATCCTCAGGACCTTCTACCGCTGTGCCATTGAGAGCATCCTCACCGGATGCATTACTTCTTGGCATGGCAACAGCACCACCTACAACTGGATAGCTCTCCAGAGAGCGGTGCAGTGTTCTGAAAGGTTAATTGGAGATTATATATATATATATATATATATCTTTTATTTATTCATTTTTTGATAATTGGTGCCATGAACCCCGATTCTTTTGCGGCTGAGAGGACAAATGTGGCCGAAGGTCGGATCTGAAATGAGGTGGACAGGAGACCGGTCTAAAAAGATTTAAAGGTAGGCACAGCCTGTTCAAAAAAGCAAATTGTGCAGATTGGATGAATTCTAAATTATCTGTTGGCCGAGTTGATGAGCTTGACCGTTAAATTGGCTCAGTAGTGGTGAAAATCTGTTAAGTAGATTTCTGGTGACATGTCCATGGTGATTTTGGGTAATTTGTGACAAATAAAAAGTAAAGTCTGGGGAATATTTGATGAAAGTTTATTCCTGTCAGGGTTGGGGGAATTTTAAAGTTGATGTGTTGTGTGTTTAAAGTTGATGTGCTGTGTTTAATGTAATTGTGTGCTGTCGGCCAAGTGAAAAAGTTTAGACTAGGGCATTTGGTTAAAGGATTGTTACAAGACAATATATATTGTTACAATATATATATAATTAATCCTTATTTTCTGTTTATATTGTTTTATAGAGGCCAGTGTAGAAAATCGCCCTTGTGAGTTAGAATATGTGCCAAAAGTCACAGAGTACTAGGAGACTGCATGTCTTGTGCAGAGAACAGGAAGTTAGTGCAGAGCTGCATAGCATATTAATAAAACACAGGAAACCAAACAGAAAAAGTGGAACTAAGTAAACTGTGTGTGACGTATAGCAGAACTATGTATAACCATAGTCTGTTCTCGGATTGGATAGTTAAATTTGTGATTGACATGACATTGGCCAATCAGATGAAAGGAAGAAAAATAGGGTCAGAATTTGTACTTGTAACTTAAAACTTGAGTGTAGAGTTTCACACCTATTTTTTGGCTAAGTCCACACACAAATTCTTTTTACACATACATATACAATACTTGAAATGTGCAATTCACTTGTATTTTTATTTTTATTCCTATTTATTCTATTTATCCCCTTCGTATATTTTATTTATATATGTCTCTGTATTTATATGTGTGTGTGTGTGTGTGTGTGTGTGTGTGTGTATATATATATATAATATTCTGTAACTCTGTAACTTCTGTCGGTGCTGTGCTTTTGGAAACCGAATTTCCCAGAGGACCCACCCGAGGGATTAATAAAGTTTTATCTTATCTTATCTTATCTTATATCTTGATTTACAAGTACAAAATATTTATGACCACAATTTGAGCCCATACTAGGGCAGTAACAGGAGAGGCGAAAGTATCACCTGTATTTGGCAGTGAGTAGAAAATCCTTTGTCCATCTGCCACCATGTGCCCCCATTACATTTCTGTCTGCCACCTCACATACGCCTGTCTAGAACCAGTCCACTGTACTACCAACCTTCTAATTAAAAGATCACTAGCTTTACCTTCCTAAGTACAGACACGCTAAACAACTAATATATATTTTTTGTAGTCCACCATTTATCCATCACCTGTCATAAGCTCAATACAATTAAAGAGAATCACAAGACTTTTACACAATTTATTGTTTACACAACATGTATTAGGTTTACAGATGAAATGCTGCTTGGCTAAACTTTCTAATAAATTGTAATGACATAATAAACACACATCTTGCAGTAACTAGTATAACATTCCCAGTAAAATAGTGCATATAATAGTGATCAAAAGTTTGAAGTAATTTAGAAATATCTTTAAACAAGTAGTCAAAATTAAGTAAGAGCCATTGCAAAGAAAATCCTTATATACAAACATACAGAACTTGAGTAAGTGGCTTTATGGCTTTATGTAACAGAAGAAGTTTCTTATGCCATAGGATGCAGTCCCACTCTTCTCGAGGACGCCACAGAAGCCATTAGTCGGGCAGCTTGGAATATTTTCATATTGCATCTGTCCTCCACCCACCCACAGCCACTCACCAGCCAGGTTACACAGGCCCGTCCACACCTGACAACATTGAACAGAGAGACAATTGTAAACATGGTGTATGAGTTTCTCAGCAACACGAATAAGCTGTAGGAAACTGTCCAACCTCATCAGTGCTAGCTTGTTGTGCTCTCTCCCGTGCATAGGTGTGGTCATCAGTAGTGATCAGTGTGGCCAGGTCGTAGCGATGGTTCCTGTAGGGAGAGTTGGGATCATTTGTGTCCACTGCACCCAGAGACCTGCAGTGGTTTAATGCCTCCTCCCACGTCTTATTCTCCTTCACCAAAACCAGTTTCTCATCATAACACATGAAAGAATGATTGTAATGGCAACCGTCAGTCAACCATACACCATATTTCTTATATACACAGTCTCCATTTTGACTTGGCTCTGAAAGAAGAAGCAAAGAGACACTGTTATTTGTGTTATTTACTGTTCCCAACAGCAAATAACACGCTAATGTTAATATCAACAAATGTGATCTTGCACAATCTAATAAGAACCAATAATTTGCTCTCACACCAGGTGTTATTCTAAGATTAATACTTGAGCTTTAAAACATGTTACTTACGAGAACTATCCCACTTGGTGAAGCTAGTTATCTCGTCTCCTCTGGACCATTTCCATGTATTTGTATTAGCTCGATATAATCCGATCCAGCCTCCAGATTTGAAAAATGTGTTCTCTTGTTCATTTCTGATTGTGATCAGGTCAGTGTGGTACTTCCTGCAGAAGGTCTGGGCATTTGTCCAAGTTGTCATGTAAGACCCAGAGTAAGGTTTAAAGTTTAACAGATCCCCACAGACAGGAGAAATAAAAAGCAGCAGAGGGATGAGAAGGCACATCTTCCTTAGGATGCATTGACACTGTAACAAAAAGGAAAAGGGTCGCAGAGAAGAAGATTGGAGTTTTTTGCGCAGCCATGTTTCACCGATGAAGTAGTCAAGTGTCTCTCTGAGCAATGACAATGTAGGACAGATGATGACATTAGGAAATGTGGATGAGTCTTGGATTAAACAAGAACTGTATAAATGTAACTGACATTTAGTCACAGTAATATTACTTAATCAACTCAATATTTTACCTAATGTACTTGTTTGATGTCATCCTACGAGACTTTCACATTAATCATGTATGGTACAAATAACTAAAACAGTAAACTTTGTAAATCTTGTAAACTTTTAACTTAAAGAAAAAAAAATTGGCTAACAACTTGAACAGTCTTTTCTAGTGAAGTGGGGCATGCATAGGTGATATACTCTCAGCAGGTTAAACCATTCATTGCACTGTGTGTCAGCTTCTACAGCAGAACTCACCTTGACAGCAGATAATGGGGAACCTTTGAAGCTCAGGGTCTCCTGATGATGCTTTTTTTTTTTATCAAGTCTGTGAGATACTCATGGACTGTGATACTTGTCAAAGCTTTTCTTTAGCATAGACTCCGCCTTTGTTTGAAGCATTTGAATAGCTCTGGCTTTCTATCCTCAATTTCATTTAAATCTTTCTGAATTTCCAAAAAGATGCTAAGCAGCATTCAAATGTGGTTTTGTGTTGGGGATCTTCGTCCTTTCTACTTCTCTTTTTGCTGTCAATCCTTTGAGAAATAATCGTTTTGCATCTCTGTAATGTAAGGATTTATAAAAACATTTATGTTTATAGAACACTCTTTTCTGCTAAGTTCCAACCAACCTGTCAAATCTTATTATACTCACTTCGCTCTTTCATTGGTTTTCTCCACCTGCAGCAGCTAAACTCATTTAAAAAATAGAATATATTGAAAAGTTGTTATTGCTGGTATGTGATTTCCTGGTAATTGTCATAGATTTAATCCCCAACAAATTTACTTTCCCCACTTGATAGTCAATTTAGAACTTTTACTTTATTCTGAGTTATTACAATCACGGTGGACGAGACCGGGGGATGGAAAAGAAAAAGAAGAAAGAAACAGAAGTTGGGGAGAAAGTTAACAGAAGGAGATGGATACAGAAAGGGAGAGGAAAAAAAACACTGAAAATCTGCTTCAAACACTGCTGAAAAAAACAATAACACAGCAGAGAAACCACAGCAACAACCAACAGAAGAAAAAAAACACTCATCAACAACAATGAACAAGCAGAACAAAACCGCGGCAACCCCCACCCCAACTAGGTGATAGAGCTGATCAAAGGAGCCCAGAGAGATTGATCTGTTGTGGCAGCAGAGGCTGTATCAAGGCTTATGTGGTCCAACAAATGGTCTCTATATTGGTTAATATTAAGGTTCTTTTTATTTTTCCAGATCATAAGGAGAGTCGTCCTGGCAATCTCATCTCTTTAGTGACCTCGTCTAGGTCCCTCAAGAAGCAAACTAAAGGGAAAGCTGGCTGTTACATTCCAGACACTTTGATAAGACTTCACATATGCAACACCAAAACCTCGGAGCAGGTGGACCAAAGAGTGTGATTGTAATTGGCCGGTGTATAGACATTGACAGACCGCGTGACTTTCACGCATTGCATGCCGGGAACTCGTGGCAATCCAAGTACCGCATCAAATGCAAGCATTTGCAGCACTGCAAAACGTTCATTCTCCGGTTCCAATACCTTCTTGCTTTTTCTTTGTCCCCCAAAAAAGTTATGTACAAAACGAAGGAGAACAATCCCGG
The DNA here is from genome assembly GCF_041146795.1 of Maylandia zebra. Taxonomy (NCBI): domain Eukaryota; kingdom Metazoa; phylum Chordata; class Actinopteri; order Cichliformes; family Cichlidae; genus Maylandia; species Maylandia zebra. Next base: position 6,850,371 of record NC_135170.1, read on the forward strand.
TCCGTACAAAGACACACTTGATGAAAAGTCAAAGAAAAGGAGGAAAAAATCACAGGAGTGAAAGGGTCAGACCCTTACGAGCACACAGAGTGGACAAAAGACGTTAGCGTGCTGCCCAACTTTCACCACGCTCATATTTATAATTATACGGTTCTTGGAGTGAGTGCATACACTCGTGAAGTTTAGTAACTTCAGGTCACTGCAACAAGCCCAGGTACAGTTTACCGACGGATGGGTGCAGGACCTTGAAATGACCGTGTAGAACAAAAGACCATCGTACGAACAAAGGTAAGTTGACCAGTCTCACAAATCGTCCTCATAAATACACATTCGTTAACCGTTTATTAATATAACCTTTGAGCTCAACGGTAATTAATTAGTAGTGGAAATAATTTCTGGTAGCATTACAGAAATGTAGCAGTGACAATAATACAGCGCCAGACTTGCTTGTAACCTATATAACCATTTTTTTGTGTTTCTTTTTATTGCTGTGTAACTGATTTTAATTGAAAGCCTGCGTGCACTAGTACCTCTTGCCACGAGTTCCCAGAATTCTTTGCGGTTTTACCCTTGAATGACATCACATTTTCAATCTCTATTGCCTTCACATTGTGAGGTGTTGGATGACGTAAAATCCACACTAAATCCATGCTGCTTTTTAAGAAGTAGTGTTGAAAGTTGAAAGGCAGATCTAGTCCTCCTCCATCTTTGGTCCTTTGCAACATTTTTAAGCTAATACGCGTTGGGTTTTCTTTAGAAATGGTGGACTCCAGAGATTTAACCTCTTAAGAACCAAACTCTTTTATGGCATGCATAGCGATGGGAATTGATACGATTTTCACGATTCCGATTCCATTTTCGATTCTGTTTAGCAATTCGATTCTTTATCGATTCTTTTTAAAAAGGAGAACACGAAGGTCAATTAGCTCAGAACTTTGTTTTATGTCTTCTCTTTGAACAAGATAGAAATTTAGGAGTAGCATGGCCTTACAAACCCAGCAGTGAGATCTTAAGAGATCCACAGCCTACGGCTCTTTGATGGGCTGTCACGGGGTCCCCAGAAAAAAATTGTAAATGTAAAATATTAATAAAATAAATATTCTGCTGGAGCAATAACAAAGTATAACATAAATTATTCTGTAGCAATTACACAAGAATATCCAGTAATGTCCCTGCCTACAATTGAACACATTCACTTACCGAAAATCATCTGCTGTGGCAAATGGGTGCAAGCCTTTTACCACAAACTTAGTCACTGCAGCAAGAACTGCCAGCATCTGAGCCAGCCAGACTCTGTCTGTTTCTCTCATCATGGTCATCTTAATGCAACACACAGTTTTGTAATAAGGCAGATTGCACTAACATAATATGCACTGTTAGTTGATTATTTACCTGCCGCATTAACGGGAGAGGACGTGCAAACATCACCGCTGAGCTTCACGAGTCCGGAGCGGAATTAAAAACACGACATTCATTTAAGGTTATCGCGTGCTTTGTGAGCAAATGCTTATGCACATTCGTAGTGTTTCCTCCCTTTAATGAAATATCTACTTTGCAAGTATTGCAAGATGCCCTGTTGTCATCCGTTCTCGTAAAGTATAACCAAACTTTTGAGCGTTTGTGCCACTTAGGCGCCGTGTTTCCTGCCTAGTAGCTCCGCAACGTGGTGACGTCATCCGAGGCGAATGGAATCGATAAGGGAATCCTTTGCAAAAATGACAAACAATTCCAATTAATTGAGTGGGAATCACAAGAACCGGTTTTCAATTCCAATCCCTAGGCATGCATTTTTAATTTCTCTTTGCTACTTGGGTTGTTTGGGACCTGATGAATGTAAAAACAAAGAATTATTTTATTTTATTTTTTTACCTGATTTTTGTTTCTGAAAAGAATGAGAGCCACATATGAGGACATTCGCTTTAAATTTCGATAGAACAGTGGCAGTATAATGTCCTCATAAGTGGGTATCAGGCCCTTGTAGAACAAAATTTAGTATTTTTGTCTAGATAACCCAAAATGTGATGTCCACATATGTGGACACCAGGTCCTAGGAGCATAAACCAGTCCGGTGATATTTTACTCGGGATCATTGAGAATAAATAATTGATTCTTGGTAAAACCATCAATTTTACTGAAGCGACATCAGTGATATGGATGGAGACTTCCATCTTGCCAGATCATCTTCTACTGTCTTTAAAAGTGGGATGTGGTTTAATTAAATCAAATCTGGAAGCCTAGGACAAACATTAATGCCTAAATATTTAATATTTCCATATTACAGTGGGGTAGAAGCAGAAATTCGGAATAGTATTTCCAGCCAGCTGGTTGGCTGCTTCTAGGGTTTTGATGGTTCCTTCTAATTCCTGAATACATTTGTTCTGGCTTTTTTGGTGAGAATATAGTTATTTTACCTCTCATCACAGCTTTTCCTCCTTCCCAGAGAACAGGTGCTGACGTTCCAGGATGGTCATTACAGTCTAAATATAAAGCCCACTCTTTAAAAAAATATTTAATAAAATCTAAAATGATGTAATAAATTTCCAGTTTTTACTTGACGGAATAGCCTTCTTATTTATTAGCTTAATTATTTATTAAATAAATCTTATTTATTTATTTAATTATCTCACAAACAAACTCAAATGAAAATATTTTTTTCGAAGGTCACTGATCCTGTCATTCAGGATCAGTGACCTTCGAAAAAAATATTTTCATCAAAGGTCACTGATCCTGAATGACAGGATGCAGCACATGTTTTGCCTGTCACTGAGGCATGGATGTATTTGACTATATGGATACATCAACATGCAAAACTGGCTGGTAGAGGCTTGTAAAAGCAAAGTTAAATTTTGTAAGCCAGCTTTTAAAAGGTAAAAGCTCCTACTGATTCTGCTTTCCTAACTATTTGTTTTCCTTATATTTCAGTAACAACAACAAATATGCCATAAATGACAAACTGAAAACAGCTCAGTGATAAAATCACTAAAAATTATTATAATACAAGTTATGATGTGAGGAGCTTCATGCTGAGGTAAGGTCCTCTAAAGTTTGGATGGAGTCAGGACTGCAACATTCTGGCCCTCAAATTTAACCATAAGAAATGCGAAAATGCTAAATTTAAGTATGTGCTATGTTTTATTAAAATGAATAAAGATACAATGAGGGCAGACTCCCTTGCTAAGAAATTGGAGATATGTTTGGTAAAGGAATTCTGGAAAGACATAACCCAAAATGTGATGTCCACATATGTGGACACCAGGTCCTAGGAGCATAAACCAGTCCGGTGATATTTTACTCGGGATCATTGAGAATAAATAATTGATTCTTGGTAAAACCATCAATTTTACTGAAGCGACATCAGTGATATGGATGGAGACTTCCATCTTGCCAGATCATATTCTACTGTCTTTAAAAGTGGGATGTGGTTTAATTAAATCAAATCTGGAAGCCTAGGACAAACATTAATGCCTAAATATTTAATATTTCCATATTACAGTGGGGTAGAAGCAGAAATTCGGAATAGTATTTCCAGCCAGCTGGTTGGCTGCTTCTAGGGTTTTGATGGTTCCTTCTAATTCCTGAATACATTTGTTCTGGCTTTTTTGGTGAGAATATAGTTATTTTACCTCTCATCACAGCTTTTCCTCCTTCCCAGAGAACAGGTGCTGACGTTCCAGGATGGTCATTACAGTCTAAATATAAAGCCCACTCTTTAAAAACATATTTAATAAAATCTAAAATGATGTAATAAATTTCCAGTTTTTACTTGGCGGAATAACCTTCTTATTTATTAGCTTAATTATTTATTAAATAAATCTTATTTATTTATTTAATTATCTCACAAACAAACTCAAATGAAAATATTTTTTTCGAAGGTCACTGATCCTGTCATTCAGGATCAGTGACCTTCGAAAAACATATTTTCATCAAAGGTCACTGATCCTGAATGACAGGATGCAGCACATGTTTTGCCTGTCACTGAGGCATGGATGTATTTGACTATATGGATACATCAACATGCAAAACTGGCTGGTAGAGGCTTGTAAAAGCAAAGTTAAATTTTGTAAGCCAGCTTTTAAAAGGTAAAAGCTCCTACTGATTCTGCTTTCCTAACTATTTGTTTTCCTTATATTTCAGTAACAACAACAAATATGCCATAAATGACAAACTGAAAACAGCTCAGTGATAAAATCACTAAAAATTATTATAATACAAGTTATGATGTGAGGAGCTTCATGCTGAGGTAAGGTCCTCTAAAGTTTGGATGGAGTCAGGACTGCAACATTCTGGCCCTCAAATTTAACCATAAGAAATGCGAAAATGCTAAATTTAAGTATGTGCTATGTTTTATTAAAATGAATAAAGATACAATGAGGGCAGACTCCCTTGCTAAGAAATTGGAGATACGTTTGGTAAAGGAATTCTGGAAAGACATGAAAACAATGAATAGTGTTAAGACTTCCTTACCAGCTAATATTGATGGTGTTGGTGGTCTGAGAAAATTACTTGAATGTGGCAGAAACATTACGGTGATCTATTTAACTCTTCTTTCTAATTAACCAAAAGTTCAATCTCTGCCGTGGATGAAATCGATAATAAGGAAGATGTAATGTCATGAATAGAAATTTATGATGCAATTAGAACATTAAAAGACAGTAAAGCACGTGGGATGGACACGATATCTGCTGAACATTTGAAACATTTGCTTGCTATTTGTTTCACAGGGTTCATAGTTCGTGTGATTCTCCCAGATTCAATTATTGCTGTCATGTTAGAAAAATAAACAGCAAGAATAATTATCGAGCTACAGCGTTATCTAGCATGTTATCCAAAGTCCTTGAAAATATCATTTTAAACACAAGTAAAAGTTTGTCCGATAACAGTTTGGGTTTAAATCTAAGTACAGATATGTGTATTAAAATAAATACTTGTATTTACTTTAATTCCAATTCAGGCTGGATTTTGTGTGTGTGTGTGTGTGTGTGTGTGTGTGTGTGTGTGTGTGTGTGTGTGTGTGTGTGTGTGTGTGTGCGCGCAGCGCAGATTTTCTGTGTGGGGAGACAGTGTCAGCAGTGCGTGATTGCTCACGCGCACTGCTTAGAGGGAACATAATTATGTGCTTAGTTGATGCCCCTAGTGATTGACGTGTAAAGTGATTGATCGTGTAAATCATAGGTGTCAAACTCTGGCCTGCAGCCTAATTACATTTGGCCCACGAAGCCATACCAAATTACTATTAGAGCTGGCCTACTGGTATTATACAGCTAATATATATATTGTTTAGTATTAAGCTTTGCTTGTTCCGTATTCAGTTTTTCAGCAAAACGTGTTTGAGTCCATAAGAAAAGATTCATTCTTATATCTGAAGGAATAAATATATTTCAATAAGTATTAACGTTAGCCCGCGACTTTGTTCCAGTTTTGAATTTTGGCCCACTGTGTATTTGAGTTTGACACCCCTGGTGTAAATCATGAAAAGCTAGTTTATAAGTTATACAGCAGAGGGGTTCCTAAATCTTGGGTAAGAATTCTGTCCTTCTGGTATGCTCATCAGTCTATGCGCATAAAATGAGGTAACTGCATGTCTGCCAAATTTTATGCAGGGAATGGGGTTAGACAGGGGAGTATTTATCTTTATTTTTTTTAATGTTTATATGGATAATTTCTCAAAGCTGTTAGATTACTGTGTGACAGGTTGTGTAGTTGATAAGACCATATTTAACCATTTGATATATGCAGATGAATTAGCGAGCTTCTCCCCATATAGTGCTGGCCCGAAGGCCTGTTCTCAATATGGTCTGGACTTTGATATTCATTATAATGCCACATGTATTTATTAAAATAAAAATTCCCCGCTCGCCCCTGTGGGCGGTTTATCCTTCAAGCTCGGGTCCTCTACCAGATGCCCGGGAGCTTGAAGGTCCTGCGCAGTATCTTAGCTGTTCCCAGGACTGCGCTCTTCTGGACAGAGATCTCCGATGTTGTTCCCGGGATCTGCTGGAGCCACTCGCCTAGCTTGGGAGTCACTGCACCTAGTGTTCTGATTACCACGGGGACCACCGTTACCTTCACCCTCCACATCCTCTCGAGCTCTTCTCTGAGCCCTTGGTATTTCTCCAGCTTCTCGTGTTCCTTCTTCCTGATGTTGCTGTCATTCGGAACCGCTACATCGATCACTACGGCCGTCTTCTTCTGTTTGTCTACCACCACTATGTCCGGTTGGTTAGCCACCACCATTTTGTTCGTCTGTATCTGGAAGTCCCACAGGATCTTAGCTCGGTCATTCTCCACCACGCTTGGGGGCATCTCCCATTTTGACCTCGGGACTTCCAGATTATACTCGGCACAGATGTTCCTGTACACTATGCCAGCCACTTGGTTATGGCGTTCCAAGCTCCATATATATATATATATATATATATATATATATATATATATATATATATATATATATATATGTGTGTATATATATATATATATATATATACATACATACATACATACACACACACACACACACACACACACACACACACACACACACACACACATATATGCACACACACACACACATCCCATCCAGTGATTCCAAAAAGGCCAGGTGAGTACTCTGAACTGTGTTTCTGCCTTTTGGCACAAAGAACAGTCAGGGAAAACCCCACTGTGCACTTAGCCAACAAGTACCAAAACACAGAATCACAAAACAGAAACGTGTTGCTCTTTCATTAGCTGGGACCACATCCACATTTAGTTTTGACAATAGTGAATGAAGAATCATAAACTGATGCTGTGGTTTGAGGAAGGCCTCAGAGGGGCCTGGGAGCAGATCCGAGGCCGAGTAGATCTTCAAAGAAGGGATCCTTGTGAAGTAGTAATGATTGAGCGTTATGAAGGTTCAGGAGGCATGCATCGATGCAGAGCCGTGAGAGTAGTTTATGAGGTGTGGTCCTGCTCCTGAAATTCAGATAAATTATCTCCACTTTCAGTAAAAAGTGAAACCAAAGATACAAGAATGTCACAAGAAACCAGAACAGGACTTCTCAGCAGAGCCTTCAAAATAAAAAAATCTTCCAAATAATAAAATATCCTGGAATAAAGTCTGCACACAAATCTAATATATGAATTATATTTCTGCCTGGTTACATTATAACTGGTTTTCTAATTCCAATTTTGTTCATCACATGTATCATACTTTGCTGTATGAGCAACTTTGCTGCTCAGCGGTCTATTCACAGTGTATAATATTGCCCTCTGAATTTGTAACCTTTACATATTTCCCAGAGGACTAAGAACTTCAGTCACTGCATTTTATCTCTCAAAGCGTTTTTGTTCACAATCATAAAGCAGAACTGCAGTGATCTAAGCTAAACAGTCACATAGCTGTAAATAAAAGTCCTTTTTTGGATGTGGATATCACACACATACAACCAGCCCTCTATTCTGTGCCAGTGCTCGCCTACTGTGGAAAATTCATTTCCCACTCCTGTAATTCTGTGGTATGATTTCACATAATGTCACATGTTATGTGCTTGTTACTTCATGACTATAAGAAACAACAAAGTTTTCATTTTTCATTGGGTCTTCTCCTCTACAGCCCGGTTGGAAAGCTTCCCATAGGATCTCCTCACTGCTTCGTTCTTACCTCTGATCTCTCTCCTGTTGTCAGTGTAGAAGGTGCAAAGCTCCCTTCAGCTAGTATGTGGTGGTGGCTGCTTGGTCTATTCAGCTGCGTGCTGCTGGCGGTTATTGTCATTTTCTTTTTGATAGTGGGGCAACGCTACAAGGTATTTAGTGAGTCGTGCCTGAGACCACCCGGACCCCTTGTCGCTGACAGCAAACTCAGGGATGCCAGGCTGAAGAGAGGTAATGTATGCATGGGAGCAGTGCTCAATTTGGTGACTACTTGATGCTTAGTTTTTACTCAGTTTTTATTTAAGGAATGAGGAATTTGTAAAACTCTGCTAATCAAGACTTCTTACTTGTGCTAGTCATAATAAATCCTTAAAACTGAGAAGAAGTACTAATTTTCCTATTAATGTTGATAGTTAATGGATCAGTTTGTCAGTATTTTGGTTTATGAGCAACACCTGCAAATTTAAGATAAGACTTTGTTGATCCCACGACGAGGAAATTTGTGCGTTACCACAGCTCAAGTACAATGCCATTCCCTTTGACCTCAGCTGTAGTGTTAATTACACTAAACATTAAGCTTTTCGTTTAGTTACCACAGCTCAAATCACCAGTGTTTTCTTACATTTTCTTGTCATTTTTTAGCTTCTGAAGAAAATGTATTTTTAGAATAGAAAATAAATAATTTAATACACACAACTTCATAGCTGTTATTCATAAAGAATTTCATATTTACATGTAAATTGAAATTTTGTGTCAACCCCTATTTGTTTTTCTAGATCTAGCTATACAAACATCTGAAGTGGATCTTTCTGTGGAGGTTGCATTGCCATCAGAAACCTCTGTTTCTGTCTCGTGTGTCTAGAAACCCTCACAATCCTCCATCAGGCTGATTTGAAATGTTTCCCCCACAGGATTTCGTGTGGACCGTGTTCCTGCTGATCTGGACGCAGTGGTGATTGGCAGTGGCATAGGAGGTTTGACGGCAGCAGCACTTTTGTCCAAAGCTGGGAAGAAGGTTGTAGTTCTGGAGCAGCATGACCAAGCAGGAGGGTGCACACACACCTTCCAAAATAAAGGATTTGAGTTTGATGTGGGTAAGCTGCTGAAGGAAACACACACCAGTCCACAAAATAAAACTCACAACAATATATCTTTAAAACCAACAAGGCAAACTGCTAAAATGCTCAAATTTATAGCTGGAGTTTTAAGCCTAATCTCATATGCTCTCTTGTTGAGTTCAACACATCTTAAAATTAGCTATGGTCAAATTTCACATTCATTTATATATATTTTTTAAATCCAAATTTAAAATGATTATAAAAATTAAATTTTATTTACTATCAGAACCATGAGGATTGTTATTCAGTTAAGTACATTACCATTAATAGGATGTTTTTCAAGAACAGGGTTTATGGCATGAACTTGTCAGTTGTGAATATTTCTGTCAACATTCGGCTGTGTGCAGGCAGGAGTTAGACCCAAAATGCAATCTCAGATATGAAGGATGAACTCAAAAACCACAGCTTTATTGCAGGCAAACGAAAAGGCATACAACACAAAACTAAACTAAACTGAGAAAGAATAAACTAAACTCGCTGGGAAACACACAGAGAAACACAGCCATGAGGGGAAAAAGCAACACTGACACAGCGAAACACAGGGCTTAAATACACTGGGGAATAATGAGGGGAATGAGACACAGGAGGAGAGCACAGCTTTGAGAAATCAGACATGACAAGAAGTGAAATTCAATACATTCATGTAGGACACAGACCTTCAAAGTAAAAGAGGAAATGTAACAATGAGATGCGGACTTGACTAGGGGATACAACTGACAGGGGAGACAGAGCAACTGAGAAGCACAGAGACCAAACATAAGGGAGGCACAGCGTACAAGGTTCAAGGTTCAAGGTTCTTTATTTGTCACATGCATAGTTATACAAGTATAACACACAGTGAAATGTAGCCTGACACGCTCCTCGACATGTGCAAAAATTGGGGGGGGGGGGGGTGTAGAGGAAGAACATTATATATATATATATATATATACAGACATATAGTATATACACTGGGTGAATGTGCAGTAGTAGCAGCAAGCAGGTGAATTCTGTACATTAATATGAATAGACATCTGACTATTTTACAGGATAGACAATATAAACATATTTAAAATTAAAGGAATTGAAATGTACATTGTGCCTTGGTTTAGTGTCTGGAAGAGTCCTGACTCAGTCAATTATAGATGATGTGAGAGGGCGGGTGTGTGTGTTTAGGGCACGGATGGCTTGGGGATAGAAGCTCCTCTTGAGTCTCTCTGTCCTTGCCCGGAAGATGCGGAACCTTCTACCAGATTGCAGAAGTTGGAACAGTTTGTTGCCAGGATGGGACGGGTCCTTCAGTATCTGCGCTGCTCTAGTCCGGCATCTCCTGGTGTAGGTGTCCTGAAGCGGGGGGAGAGCAATCCTGCAGCAGCGTTCTGCTGTACGGATCACTCTCTGGAGAGCTTTTTGGTCCTTCACACAGCTGTTCCCAAACCACGATGTCATGTTCTGTGTGAGGATGCTCTCCACAGGGCCTGTATAGAAAATCCTGAGGATCTTTGGAGAGACCCTGAACTTCCTCAGTTGTCGTAGGTGATACAGGCGCTGCCTAGCCTTTTTGGTCTGGACCTGAATGTGGGCAGCCCATGTCAGGTCTGAGGAGATGTGGACACCAAGATACTTGAAGGACTGCACCCTCTCCACTGGAGCTCCATTGATGATGATGGGCTTGTAGTCTCTGTGCTGACCCCTTCTGAAGTCCACCACCAGCTCCTTGGTCTTGCTGACGTTCAGCTGGAGGTGGTTGTCCTGGCACCACGATGCCAGATTCTTCACTTCATCCATGTAGGCCGCCTCATCGTTGTTGGAGATGGCACCCAACACCACTGTGTCGTCAGCAAACTTCACAATGGTGTTGGAGCCATGGGTGGCCACGCAGTCTGAAGTGTAGAGGGAGTAGAGCAGTGGCGAGAGGACACATCCCTGAGGTGCTCCTGTGTTGATGGTGATGCTGTTGGAGAAGCACCTGCCCACCCTCACCACCTGAGTTCTGCCAGTGAGGAAGTCCAACACCCATGCACACAGACGGCTGTTAAGTCCCAGATCCCTGAGCTTTGTGAACAGTCTGCAGGGCACTATTGTGTTAAACGCTGAACTGTAATCAACAAACAGCATTCGCACATAGTTACCCTGTTTCTTGTCCACGTGGCTGAGAGTGGTGTGTAGGACGTGGGCGATGGCATCCTCTGTGGATCTGTTGGATCTGTAGGCGAACTGCAGCGGATCTGTGGTGTCTGGGATGGAGGAGGAGATGATGTTCTTCAGCAGCCTCTCAAACACCTTCATTACTACCGAGGTCAGTGCAACTGGCCGGTAATCGTTCAGGGATTAGTACAGAATGGTGTACGTCAGTTTAATGCTGGGTGGTGCTGCAATAGTAACTATCCTCGGTCAGAAGGAGAGGCTGACATCCAGGGATTAGATTACCACAGGTGGAGTTTATTGGCGGTCAGATGGATGGTACAGGGAGGTATGGCATACAGTAGGAGGATGTGGAGAGGTGATATGGTGTGGTTTCTATGATTAAGAACAGGGTATGCATTACAACATGAATACAGATTAAAGATTAAGAAAACTGGCAACAAATTCCTCCACTACAAATCAGTCTGATACCACTTCTTACAGGGTTCAGGTTTACTAAGGCACTACCCAAAAGGCGCCACAAGAGGGCACTCCAACACAAGAGATGACCTATTTACACTGATGCACTTAGTAAACAGCCCCTACTTAGCCACTACATAATACAGTGATATTACAGTATACAAATTCACATAAATTGACAGAGGGAACAAACAAAGCTGTAACAAGCCCAAAACAATCAAATAACTGGGCTGCCATAGCTAACACTAACTAGCACATATACTAAAGGTAACTAAAACCAATACACACAAGTAGCAGTGTAACCATCTTAAGCATGGAACATTAACTCACGTTTATGTGACGCACACCATTCCCAACAAATACAGGATGGGCTATTTGCTTCCCTTCCAAGCAGCTCTCTCCTCAATCGTTAGCCCAGGAACAAACGAAGACCATCTAGCTCAGAAGTCCCATGAATCCCATCACTGCCCAGAGGCTGCTGGGTAATGTAGTTCACACTAACACAGGCTTTTCTACACACAGACAACAATAAATACTGGGATAGATTACAAACACACAAAACACTGGGTCACACCCAGGACCCTGACAATTTCCAAGTATATTATGCACACAGGGATGTTTACATAATTTAATATTATTTATCTGAAACTTGTTACATGTTGTGAATGAATGGAAATAAATAATAATAGAGATCCCAATTTGAGAATTCATCTTGTTATAGAGACCAAAAATGTCAAAACTAGTGCTGTCAGCGTTAATCTGGTTAAAATGACATTAATGCCATAACTGCATTAATGCTGCAAATCTCCGTTAGCTAGTTAACGCGGATCGCCCCGTGCATGGAGCTGCACTGCGTCAACGCGTTAGCACAGTTAGCTTGTTAACGTGTGTTGCGTAATCAGTTTTACCCCGGTTCTTTTTATTCCTCGAGCATCCAGAGATGGCACCGGACTCAGTAGTCATTTTCACAAAACCTTTATTCATCTTTATTCATCTTTACTCATCTTTACTCATCTTCATATACCCTCATTTAAGCATGCATCTTCTAGAAGGGAAGACTTGCCAGGCCAGTGCCCCTCTGCAAAATCTACACTCCTTTGTCTGTGAAATACAGTTTTGTAGGGGCGACCCTATCATAAAAACCCCCACGGTGTGCTGCAAACTCTGTGTCTGTATCTATGTGCACGAGCACATGAATGCCTACATGTGCGCGTTCCCGCGTGTCTATGTGAGTGCTCGTGTGTGACTGTGTACGCATACCTGTGTGTATGTGTGTGCACATGAGTGAGTGTGCGTGTGGATGTGTGTGCGTGACAGTTAAAACACTGTGGGTTTAGGTGACTCCCTAGAGGTCATAAAACCCATCTCCCTTCCAGACCACAGTTATCCAGTTACAAATGTTGAGACCCCCACCCAAACATCCTCTGGGGAAATTCCACTCAGCATTAACTCCTCTCTGTTTTACTTTCACAGTTCAAGTGGGGGAGGGGTCTCCTACAATCTACTCCTAAGTTCACGACACAGTGAGGCCTTTGTTATATTAAGGGCAGTGTCTCTACAATAGTTCTACATTCTAGGTTAACACATTTCTAAACTCTAAAATAAGCTAAACATTCTACACGTGTTAACGCTGTGCAGCCCCCGCTTTAATGGTTATGGAGTTAACGTCATTTTAACGAGATTAACGCTGACAGCACTAGTCAAAATATATTTAATTGCTTTAAACATTCATGACACATAATTCAGTCCAAGTAGATTAAACATGTTTATTTAATGTATGGGCAGTGTTGGGAAAGGTTACTTTTAAAATGTATTCCATTACAGATTACAGAATACATGCCCCAAAATGTATTTTGTAACGTATTCCGTTACGTTACTCAATGAGAGTAACGTATTCTGAATACTTTGGATTACTTAATATATTGTCATGCTTTTTACAACTACATGAATGTGATTTATTACTGTTACTTAAGGTCCACAGCTCCGAACCGTAGTAAAGGGACCTCTGGCTAATACGTCGGGTTCCGTGTCGGGCTCGTAGCCGAAAAATAGCTTTACTTTGTTGTCTGGGTCAAGTTTGCTTGCGAGAGACAGAGAGAGGTGAGAGACGGCGAGAGGCGTTGAAAGACTGCTCCAACGGAACTTATTGTTTCGGAGAAAACATGAACACGGGTACAGTCGAGTCTTAATAGCGTACTTACAACTAGGCTCGTCAGGCACTCTTCTTGGCTGCAGTGGTTATTATTATATTTACATGCTTCCATCTCCTGTTTCTCGGTGACAGCTCATACTTTTCCACTCTCATTTTTCTCCCTCCTCGGGCTCACAGACAAATAACAGGTATGGCAGTCCCTGCAGCACGGACTACACTGCCCATGAGGCTACATTCTTTAGGGTAGCGTTCTGCCTATTGCCTTCATATTAAATCATTTTTAAAAATATTTCTTCACATCATTATGAGACACAAGATTGAGACAAAGGCATTAGAGCCTCTTAATGCGTGTTTTTTGGGGGTTTCCACTGGCGTGGAATTACCAAAAATAGAGAGGGTGTAGCCCAACATATGAAACAGGAAAATACCTCTGTGTATTATACATGTTGTGGCTAGCTCAGACAAGGAGGAGACAGAGGTGTCATTTAGTCTTGCTTCCCCGAGTTGCCAGGGAGCACAGCCGTTCATTTTCCAACAGAAACGCACGGCCGATAACCCAACTGCTCGGCATGGCTTAGCACAGACCTTCCCAAAGTGTGGGGCCCGCCCCCGGGGGGGCGCGCAGAGCCATTGCAGGGGGGGGCGCAAAATGAAAAGGGGGGAGAAAAAAACAAAACGCTTAGACACTGCTAGCACAGGGTGCCCACAGAAACACAAAGCAGGAGATGAAGCATCGCTGAATATGTTTCCAAACCAACTTCATTCTAAGCCAAAGACTAGAAAATATGGTGAAGCATATCTGCCCTTTGGTTTCACCTGCACAAGTGCCAAGGTAGGTCTTCCCTGCAGAATTGGTTTTCCCTGTGTCAGCAGCGCTGGGCTGTTCAAATTGCGGACAAACAGGATCCTACAGTTGTTTATGTTTTTAAACCCATTTTGCACAGAGAGGCATTTTTTGAAAAATGTATTGATAGCAATGCTGAATATTATTACACATGAAAAAAAAAACTACATGTAAAATAATTACACGTGAGGCCTCTGCCTTTCTAAATGAAGGGACAGTAACATGCCGTCTGTATGTAAGCATGTAAAACCTGCAGATAGTCAGATTAACAGTCGTTTGTCTCTATCTGTTATTCTGCAATTCATCTCATGTAAAAAAAAATAACGTGCACACAGCGTGACGTGAGAAAGGTACATACCTTTGACATTAAGTGACCAACTCTGTATTCCTCGTCCACACGTAAACGCAAAAAATGAGTTTAAAAAAATCTCCGTTTTCGGTGATTCGAAACGCCGTTTACGTGTGGACGAAACAGCTGTGTTTTCAAAAATATCCATGTAGGTGTGGACGTAGCGTAAAAGAGTTAGTAGTTTATTTTATTACTACCTGTAATTTTTTGCAGATTACTTGTATTTGCTTAATTGTTTACGAAATGTTTGAGGTGTGAAATAAACCGAAATGGAGCTAAATATGGGTGTGTGTGGTTGGAGGATGTGTTTGTGCGTGCGCGCGCGCGAGAAGGGGGGGGGGGGGGGCGCGAACATTTTTCTTGTAAAACAAGGGGGGCCCAGCAAAAAAAAGTTTGGGAACCACTGGCTTAGCACAACAACAACAACAACAACAACAAAAAGGCGCTCTCTCACCCAGGAAACACACAGTTGCAGAGAGAGCGCGTCATCCTGTAACCATGGCAACTGTAACACTGCCCCTGGAACAACAGAACATAGCTGTCAAACAAAACCCAAACAGTCCTGACCCGCGACAATATGAAACAGGAAAATACCGCCGTGTAATCCATTTATTTCAACAAAGTAACTGTATTCTGAATACCACCTTTTTAAACGTTAACTGTAACAGAATACAGTTACTCATATTTTGTATTTTAAATACGTAACAGCGGTACATGTATTAAGTTACTCCCCAACACTGTGTATGGGTGATGTAACCCATTATGCAGTACTATCCATTTTATGACTGCACAGTTACTTGATTCCTTTATCGTGAAATTCTTAAGAAACCCTAAAAAACTGGTTCATCTAAATGTGAGAGATTAATTTGGTTTCACTGCTTGTGCTTTCTTTCTTTTTTGTTTGTTTACATTTTTGAAAAAATGCACAAGTGAATTTAAACCCATTATGTTACCACCAGGTATCCATTACCTGGGTCAGCTTCATGAGAACAGCTTGTTGAAGGTTGCTTTGGATCAGATCACAGAGGGACAGCTGCAGTTTGCAAGGCTGGAGCAGCACTTTGATACAGTGATCCTAGGTCAGCATGACCAGCGCAGGTAGATCAGATTTTGTTACTTGTTTCAGTATCCCTGACTTTCGTTAACTTTTTTGTCAACTTTCTATTGCAAATGAAACAAACTGGATTTCCCACCTTTAGTGCCACATCTTTCCTCACTTTCATCATAAATCTTCCAATCTCCCATCATTCTCAGGGAGTACCATGTCCATGCAGGGAAGACTGAAATGGCAGTCAGCCTGAAGAATCAGTTTCCAGGAGAAGAAGAAGCCATTGATGAATTAATGAGACTGATGAAGGTAAAAAGGGACAGAAGCAAGGGTAATCATAAGGAAGTGGATGCCTCAAAAAGAAGGGTGCAGGGATTATGCAATGGACTAGTATATTAAAATGTAAGGCATAAGCAAAAAATAAAAAAACCCTCAAACATCTTGCAGCAGGAATTTTAGCTTTCCTTGTGATATCAAGACTATCACCTTGTTTTACAGGCACCGCTTCAAAGAGGATCAAATGCTTGCTTGTCCACTGGATATGTACTTCTCAAAAAAGGAACAAGAGACTCTAGGAAATCTAATTCAAACTACTATTTTTTCTGTTTTATCTGTTTCATTCAGTTCCTAACAACTTACCCTGTCCATATCAATACAAAAATCCAGCATGAGTTTTTTCCATTGAGCTCTATTTTGTTTGCAGTACTTACTTGTTTACACACATGCAACTGTATACATGTCCAACAATGTGATGAATCAGCTAAACAGAATGGGTTGTAGCTTAAAATAGTGGATACTTATTAGAAGCCAAAAATCACCAATTAACTGATCCAGTTCCAGAAATACAATCAGTATAGCAATCTGTTATCAGATGACCAGTTCTGCTCTTCCCAGATGAACTTGGAAGAATTGCTCAATAGATTTTGGCACCTTAACAGTAAAACCGTTGAACTGCACTTGTATTATAAATGGTGCCAGATAAGTAAAGCGTAGATAGGGCTCTCATTAATAAATATGACTGTGTGCTCTCTTACAGCTTGGTTCACAGAGGACGCCACTTATTGCCATGTTGAAGATCGTTCCGTACTGGTTGGTTAACTTTCTCATCCGGACTGGCCTATTACATTGGATATCTTCAGTGTTTCGTCTTGCAACAACCAGCCATTCAGAATTAATATCCCACCTCACACAGAGCAAGGACTTGCAGGCACTTTCTGCATACCTGTTCTATGGTGCTGGACACACACAAAGGCATATTGCCACTCAGATCAGACGGTACATTGTCTTCATGGTTCTGTTTCATCTTCTTCTCTTGAAGGCGTCCCTCCTAAAGACTCCAGCTTTCTCATTAATGCCCTCCTCCTTCACCACTACAAGCGTGGTGCATACTATCCACGCGGGGGCGCAAGTGAATTTGCCTTTCACATCATCCCAGTCATTCAGCAAGCAGGTGGTGCAGTCCTAGTCAGGGCTCCAGTGCAACGCATCCTTGTCAACGAACAGGGGAAGGCGTATGGTGAGTGGGACAGGGGGAGAGAAAATAACTTCATATTTCATGTTTAATTTCTTGACAAATTCTTTGAGGACAGTCTGATGGCTTGTTGTGGGTCTAGCCGAGTGTCCAAATGGACACAGCCTGAATTACTAACTTGTATGACTGCACAATGTACTCAAAGTATACTAAGTTTGCTGAATGTTTTCTGTTGCAAACTACAGCAGATCTTTTGCAATATTAAATGTCAACCTGTCAGTATATGCTATATGGGCAAAAGTACTGGGATATCTACACATTAAACCCACAGCAGCTCACCTATGGAAACTCAAGCCATGAAGCTCCTGAAGCACAGTTTCTGAGTTGATTGTAATGCCAGAAGAACTTTGCAGTGACTAATTCAGCAGAGTTTTATGCATTATTATACATCTCAGTGACCATACTCTGCAATTTATATGGTCACTTCATAGCTTAGTTACTGTAGTTCCAAAACTCCTCCACTTTGCAAAAATCCCAAGTACAGTTGATTGTGGAATATCTAGGAGGAAAGAAATTTCATGAAATGGCTTGGCATCCCATTACAGTACCATGCTCTAATTCACTGAGCTCTTCAGAACAACACATTCTTAATCCTACTGCACAAAACCGCAACAACCAGTGAGACAAACTTATTTGTCAGACCAGATTATTAAAAGTAAGGCAGTTATCTCTGTTTACTTAGTGGTTACAGATAGTAAAATGAGGTGGCAATTAGTGGCAAATGTTTTGTTGGTAGAATTTTAGTCACCTTAGATATTAGGTCATTGGTAGTAAATTTGTAATGTCATGATGGTTTTAGACTGGATAACTTTATTGAGAAATTTCTTTGTCTTGAAATTAATGTCTCAGGTTATCTGAAGTTTGGATTTACTGTTTTTCCAAAGCAACTCTACATTATCTGAGAAACAGGAGCAAGTGTGATCCAATGTCCAAAAACGATATCTCCACCAAGTAATAATATCAGGATAACACTTTGTATCTTTCAGGTGTGGTGGTTCTTAAAGGACAAGAAGAGATAGAGGTTCTTGCCCCTGCTGTAATTTCAAATGCTGGAATCTTCAACACCTTCCAGAAGTTTCTACCTCACAATATACAAGAAAAACCAGGTAACAGTCGATGTGTTGCACTTGTTTTTGATTTTAATTTGATATGAGTGTCATGCATTTCCTGAAGTGTCTTTTGCCCTCTAAAGATTCTATATGTTTTCTGTTGTATAGAGATCCAGTCATTGTTGAGTATGGTACATCATGGCATGGGTTCCTTTTTGGTCTTTGTTGGTCTGGATGGAACCAAAGAGGAGCTAGGCATTGTTTCCAATAACTTCTGGATGTATAAAGACAATGACTTGGACTCACTGTAGGTTTTCCTCTCTTCTTTCATTCCTTCATCTCTTTGTAGTTTATCTTTATTTCTACTTGTAACTTCTATCTGATTTCTTGTCAAAGGAGCTTGCAAAGAAAAGCGTCTGGACTTCTTTAAGTTGCTTGAAGACGTTTCACCTCTCATCCGAGAAGCTTCTTCAGTTCTAAGGTCAAATGGTGGAGAGTCCCAGATATAAACCTAGTGGGAGTAACCCCCCACAGAGGGACAAAAGGACCCCCTGATGATCCTCTAATCGCCTGAGCCAAGGTGTGAAACTGGGTGTGGGTCCCAATCAGCCAGAGTTTCGGGTGTGTTCATTGTGAAACCTGGCCCCACCTTATCATGCGAATTCCTGAGGTCAGATGGCCCAGGATGTGAGTGGGCGTTAAGGCGTCTGGGAAGGGATCTCAAAACTGGATTATAGATGGCAGAGAGTTGGTGTCGTAAACCCCCGCCTCTGTTCAAAGATGGTCGCTCACAGTGGACATAGATGGCTTCTTTCACTCCTCTTTCAAACCATCTGTCCTCTCTGTCCAAAATGTGAACATTGGCATCCTCGAAAGAGTGTCCTTTATCCTTAAGATGCAGATGGACTGCTGAGTCTTGTCCTGTGGAGGTGGCTCTTCTGTGTTGTGCCATGCGCTTGTGAAGTGGCTGTTTGGTCTCTCCAATGTAGAGGTCTGGGCATTCCTCGCTGCACTGTACAGCATACACCACATTGTTTCAGACCCAGCAACACGCTCAGACAGAAACTGGTTCACCCGAAAGACAAAACGCCAAAACACAAACTTAACAATGTGGTGTATGCTGTAAGTCCAGACGCTTTTCTTTGCAAGCTCCTTTGACTACGATGACCTGGATGACTGAGAACCTTCACAGACATATCCGATTTCTTCTAAAATCTAGTCAAAAATTGTATCTGGGTCTATACTTTTTTGTCATTCTAGTGTTCCATCTAAATATTTCCATGTTTATGTGTTTTATAATAATAATAATAATAATAATAATAATTCAACCCTATCTTATCACCATTGCAGTGTATTTAACATTTAATGGATTGAATTAACAAATTTTCTTTTGTGTCTTTGTACAAAACATTGTGTGAGAAGCATGGAGCAGTATTCATCTCTAAGCAGAGAGCAGGTTTTGGGAAACATTCCCATGATGTTTATCACTTTTCCGTCTGCTAAAGATCCAACAGCCAGCATCAGACATCCAGGTAATGCACATTTGCATGGACAAAATTCACCTGTGCATCTTTGATGCACCACTCTGACTGTTTGACAGTAGTACAGTACCCTTTATTCTTCTTCCTATCTCTTCACAGGTAAGTCCTGTATGACTTTGTTAACCATGGCACGCTATGAATGGTTTGAGGAATGGGAGGGGACCAAGCTTGGGAAACGGGGACAGGACTACGTGGATCTGAAGAACAGTATGGCCCAAGAGCTGCTGGAATGGGCACTAACCATCTTCCCTCATCTGCGAGACAAGGTGTGTGTAGATACTTGTGAATGTGTTCATGGTCTGCACAGACAATGTATTCTGATTGATTCATTAATGATCTAAATTTGATTTATCACATTTAGTCAAATTATGCAATTAACTTAATCTGTTTGCAAACTAAGCTAACGTGCATTACTCAACAGTTTTCTGTTCAAAAGTTGCTTTTTAGTCAGGGTTAGTTTTTTTTTTTTTTAACTGTTTAGGGTTAAAAATGGACTTGTAGAGGTGCTGAAAATCACTGAAAAGGCTTGAATTTGAACCCTGTGACATCTAACCCCTCATGGGAGAATTCTCATCTATGCTTTGAAGAAATTTAAAGAAAAAAAAAGACTTTGTCATTGTTAGCTCCATGTTCTCAGCTCATTGTCATCCCTTTCAAGCTGGAAAGTCCAAAAATGTTCCGGCTTCCATCACTTGTCATATGTATGCTTTTGTCGTTTTACAACAGAACTGCTCTGAGTTTTTTTAATGTCCACAATTTAACTGTCAAAAAGCAACACTAACATCTCTGTATATTTCATTATCCGCTCAACTTGTACAACAACTAGTTGAAATTTCACAGTCCCAAACTCTATTGATAAATCCTCTATTAATTTACACGTGTATGTTTTTCAGGTAGTAATGGTAGATGCTGCAACCCCTCTAACAAACGTCCACTATTTGGGTGCTCCAAGAGGTGAGATGTATGGAGCTGAACACAACCTGGAGCGCTTCAAGCCAGAAGTGATTGCTAAGACACGACCACAGACTCCCATCAGCGGTCTCTATTTAACAGGTGATTCTCATTCCCCCAGCCATATCTACACTTACTAAGATTCTCACTCACACAGTGACAATAATTCATCTTTGTCACAGCCTTTTAAGAAACAAAAGAAAAATACTCCAAGAAAAGGCCATGGGTGGTAACCGGTAGTATGTTTCTGAATGCACTTCCTTGATTCTTTGAAAAACATATGTTGTTTATTTCTTATATAAATATGAACCAAAAATCAACCAAATAATTTCTTACAACTTAGATGTAAATGAAAGTTTATTATAATTACACTTTTAATATATATAATTATTTAATATAATTCCACAAGTTCAAAAAGTGGTTAAAAAAAGGCCGTTTAAAACCCTCCTGTCGTCTTACTGGACCTTTGATAAACAAAATAGATTTCCACCGCACCCCACAGTGTTCTCTTAAGCTCTTAATTAATGGGAGGTTCCAAAAGTTACCACAGTAATGAAAATTTTTCCAAAATTAAAAATGTAATTACAGATTTAAAAAGCAAACTAGCTTAAGTATATTCTTACTATAACAATAATGGCTAAAAAAGTATGATTCCCAAGAATTTAACAAAAATGGCCCCAACAATCTTACTCTACAAACTCACCCATATGGAAAAGAAATAGTAAAAACTTATATGATTTACTCATGAAAGTGGCCACTTTCCCATTACTTTCATACATTGTTTTAGTAAGTATCCAAAACATACAAGTTTCATTATATAATTTTTCAAGGGATCTTATATCTGTTTTCACTCTTGTATGCTTTTCATACAAGTTTCACACAAGACAGATACAAACTTTATAAGATTTATATATATATCTTTTCCATATGGGGAACTACAAACTAGTTCTTTGAGTATATGCAAACTCTGAGTGCAATGATTTCCTGATGTTTCTGTGTGTGTTCAGGTCAGGACGTATTTTGCAATGGCATGGCTGGAGCTCTTCACGGTGGACTGCTTTGTGCGTCAGCTGTCCTCAATCAGATCCTCTACATTGACCTTCTAGCCCTGAAGACCCGCCTCAAACGTAATCAGAGTAGTCACAAATTAACCTGGTAGCTGTGGTGGAGTCTGTGTTCTTCTCGAGTACATAAAATTTCACGTCTCGAGATAAGATTTAATGCTTTTTATGATATATATCTTTGGATAGTTTCCAGTCATGCTGTAAGGTCACCTGAATTAAATGTGTAAACAAATGTGTGAGTGATGAATACAAATCTGCACGTCCACCACCATAACTGCTTCTGCTGTAGCTGTTCTTGGATTCTTTAAAAGTGATAAAGACATTTTAAACCTGCTGCCAAATGTCACCTTCATTCACTTTTCATTGAGCTTTCATTTAAAGAAAACCTCACCAGTTGCATGTGAGATGCCTGCAATAAACCATTACAGTGATACCTTTAATAAACAGTTAAGCTATTCATTTACAAGTCTTTTTATTGACATGCTGCAGCTTCCCAGGAATCACCAGATTCTTCCGACCGCTCCCTTTAGGGGTCACCACAGTTGATCTATTCTAACATCCTCTTCTGAAACATTAATCTTCTGCATGTCCTCCTTTACTACACCCATGAATCTTCTCTGTGGTCTTTACCTGAAAACTTCACATTCAGAATCTGTTGTCCAGACTATCGCAACCTCTCCTCTCCAACTTTATCTCCAAACCACAAAACTAGAGCTGCTCCTTCAATACTCATTTTTTATCCATCCTGTTCACTCATCATATTATCCTCGTGGGACAAATCAAATCTACAGCCCGCACTATAAGTTTATGTACTTGAATAGGAAGGGGTAAAAAACACAATAAGGTTGATGGCAATAAGAACATTAATGCCACAGAGCCATTAATCAAGTTATTAGCACCACATGTTATTAGAACCACATTTTAATGGTGCCACATGCCCCCATGTGGCACCATTAAAAGGATATTGAATTAATTATTAGCAATTCAGGTTTGTAATGTACCTCAATTATCAATGTCAGAGTGTAGAAAACCCTAAAACATCCTGGGATCTTGAGGGGATTGCTGTTGGAGCTATATAAAAGTGAATTGATTTAAACTGAAAGAGCTTGCAGTCATATTACATATATCTACTAATATTTGTAAAATACAACAAGCACATTAACCGATGATTTTCTATAATAAGGGCACAGCTGTTAATACAGCTACATGACAATGCGTAAAGGGTACAAACAAACACACAGAGAGATGCATAAATTGCTGGTTTTACCAATTTATTTAACATTTTACAGATCTGTGTTCAGTGCAGGTTTTCCAAGAAGCCAGAGAAGCATCATTCAAAGCAAATATCAGTGATTAACCACATGAAGCTGAACAATCAAACTAGCTTAGACAACTAGCACAAAATCACTCTGAAAAAGTAGATTTACCACTGGAAAGTTATTTGCAGTTTTTCTTTACTTGCACCTTAACTGAAGCTGTGATGCCTTTTGACATTGTGGCCATGATGGTAACACTTTCACTTTTGTATGTGAGATTGGGGCCTTTGGCTGGGCCTCTGACAAATGTTGTGCCTGAGTTTTTGGACATCTCGTGAAAGAGATCTCGGTTACACTCTGTGCCAATATCAAAGACTCCCAATCCACATTGATTTGGCTTCTGTTTTAATGGCACCTTGGACATGATGGCAATTTTTGCAGCTGCCTCTTTGGAAGAACTATTGCAAAGATCATAAGTGATGATGCTCACTGCTCCTTTAAGTCTGGATGGACGCTTGACAAACTGAGCCTCCCCTTCAGCAGATAGTTGAATGGTAGGTGGGAAGGGAATGGCGTAGCATCCACTCTTTGTGTGCACACTACACAGGAAAATACATCTCCATGAGAACATGTTTTAAAAATAGGGCAATATTTGAAGTCCAGCACTTTTTAACAACTCACCAGGGGTTACAAAGAGAATAAGTGGAACACTCATTCTTTATCTGTACAGTGTATGCACGATCTGTTGGCAGTGCCCCGGCAATACCTTGACCAATGCCAAACACATTCCCGATAATATCTGGTGCATCTACGACATTTTCCATCTCTGCAGTTTACCTGGTCAAAAAAAAAAATCCTTCACTTATTATTTTCTTCCTAATTGACAGTGTAAGACTGAGTTCATAGTCCATTGCCTTTAATACACTACTTTAAGCAGATGATGACTTTAGATGAGTGTTAATGAATATATTTATGTCATTTTACACTTTGTACTGCGAGAGAGTGCGAGCATCCAGCAAGCTTATAACATCCTTGGCACTTCCAGTAATAATCTCTGATTGTTTGTCAATAATCAGAGATAATTACTGCATTATTATTAGCACATACTTTAAGCAGTGATGTTTAGCTTGCATGTGAGCTACCTGGTAGCATACCATTTGACAGGACAAAACAATGACTACCATCTAATAAATAAGGACACGGAAAAAGCCTGCAAGGCGAGTTATAGCAGTAACATGATTCACCATCTGGAGCAAAGCCAACTGTCAACATATGGATAAACAATAGAAGGTCTGCAAAATGAATCAAAGCTTACTGAGAACTTATTCATTGATTTAATATGTAATCTGCAGGAACTTGAACTCATACAGAAACATTTCTATCTTGCACATCATTTTTATTTTTAGGTAAATGTTTTTCAGTTTCCTGCAAGAAAAATGTGTTTGTTAAATTCCAGTACATAATACTGTACAAGTACAAGTAAAATTTCCTTCTACAATGCCCACATCCTAAACACATGACAAATAACCTTTATAACTTAAGAGGTAATGCATTTTTTTTTTTTGCCTTGAACATGAGTAATTGTCTGTAATGTCACTAAATCTTCTAATTTCAACAATTTCAATTTTAAAAACAGATCATTTGTATGTTCTCTATATTTAACATTATGAACCATTCATACTATTTTCTACTGTAGCAAGCATAGGGGTTTTATATTACTCGCATATGTATTCTCCCACACTTCAGCACAATAACTGAGGTAGTAGAAAATTAGTGAGAAATATAAAATACATATTAATCTATACCTATACCTAAAATATAAATATTTTTAACCATCTTTTTTCTAACATGTTAAATATGAGATTTGAAGTTGAACAGTATAAAATGATTAATAAATAGCTGTATGCATGTTCAGTCTTTTTTATTATTTTATGTATAAAATATAAGAAATTTTAAATATCACAACTTTCAGATAACACATAACTGTTTGGTGACGGTTGTAGGAGTAGTAGTAGCCATAGTCATATAGGCTATTTACTATACACAGTATGGACACAGTAACCTAATTAAAATTGATGATGATTTTGAGCTGTTGTTCTGGACTGGTCTGTGTCTTCATTCTCCCATTTTCCCTCTTTGTGTGCGGACGTGTATGTGCTGGCCTATGCACATTGTCGGGAACAGTGGAGTTTCCCACCTTCAGGCTAACACACGTGCTGAGAATGACACGCCTGTTCTGGATAATCTCATTTGGGCAGCTTCATAAGGAAGCAGAGGCGCTCCTCCTACTTTTCTTATTGTTTGCATTTATTGCAAAGTTTTGCGGAGACTTGAACTTCCAGCTGCTTTGACATTTTTGTTTTAGCTAAAAAAACAACAACTGTGTTTTCACTAGTAAAGGCCAAATGAAGCTTTCTGAAGCACTGAAGCATGTATCAAAAAAGGGATCATTAGTCATTCATTACATTTAAACGCAGTCCTCTTTTGTTGGCTAAAAACTGAAAAGCAGCTAAATTCTACAAATTAAAATGAACGGCTTTATTATCATTAATGTCATGTGACGATTTTGTGTGAAATTAGGCTACAATTGTGGTTCTTTGAATGTGTATTTGTAGGGGTGAAGAAAAGCAATGTTATGTCTGTGTGATTGGAATTTTGATGAATAAACCATCCTTGTTTACACATGTGCCATAGTGTGTGCTCCCTTTGCTTGTGACTTCTGAACATTTATAAACTTCATAGATAAAAATACATTATATATAAAAATATATAAGACGCTGTTTTAAAAGGCTGGGAGTAATGCTTATGCTTACATGCTGTGTAACTGATCAGTGGACATGTTCATTTATATATAATATATTATAGCTTATAGGTATGATTTTACCCTGGGGTAGAATTGCTTATAAACAGATAAAATAAAAACATTACACATAAATTATTGTATTTGTTTTTTATTTAGGAATAGGCAGAGCATCCTCTCTTCCTCACGGGCTCCATGACTCATTATATCGCACACTGGTTCACTATTTTCGCGCATCACGCCACAAATCCTGGCAGTGATTTACTTCTGTATGAACCACTGAACAGGTACCGAAGCAATGATGTACTGAATGAAGCTCGGATGTGCCTGATCACGTGACTCTGACCAGATGAACCAAGCCTCGACACAGTGCTCCTGAAGCACTGTCTTGTTTTTATTGACATTATTACACAGCAGTGGGGAGTAGACTTTATCACAGTAGATGTCTTTCTGAAAGCGCTGTAACTAAGTTTAAGAATATAATCCACCCACTGTTATCATCTTCAATGCCCTGTACCATAGAGCAGAGCAGCTACCTGAACACTACACCATCAGAGGTCGATTATCTTGTTTATAATTTTACCTCCTCACTACGTACGACTCTGGATACTGTAGCTCCTGTGAAAACTAAGGTCTCAAATCAGAAGCACTGACTCTGTGGTATAATTCTCAAACACGTAGCCTAAAGCAGATGACTCGTAATCTGGAGAGGAAATGGCGTGTCACAAATTTAAAGGATCATCATTTAGCCTGGAGAAATAGTTTGCTGCTTTATAAGAAAGCCCTCCGCAAAGCCAGAACATCTTACTATTCATCACTGATTGAAGAAAATAAGAACAACCCCAGGTTTCTCTTCAGCATTGTAGCCAGGCTGACAAAAAGTCAGAGCTCTTTTGAGCCAACCATCCCTTTAATGTTAACTAGTTATGACTTCATGAACTTCTTCACAAATAAAATTTTAATCATTAGAGAAAAAATTACCAATAATCATCCCACAGATGTAATATTATCTACAGCTACTCTTAGTACCACTGATGTTCAGTCCTGCCATTAATTAATGCTTCAATCTTAAATATGATCAACTTATCTCTAATAATCGGCTATGTACCACTCTTACTCTGGATGGCATTACCTTGGCCTCCAGTAACACTGTGAGGAACCTTGGAGTCTTTTTTGACCAGGACATGTCCTTCAACACACAGATTAAACAAATATGTAAGACTGCGTTCTTCCATTTGCGCAACATCTCTAACGTTAGAAATATCCTGTCTCAGAGTGACGCTGAAAAACTAGTTCATGCAGTGTCACCTGGACACTGGCAGAGGGAATTATGTTAGGATGCTGTTCGTGGACTACAGTTCAGCATTCAACACAATAATTCCCTCTAAGCTTTTCACCAAGTTGACGGATCTAGGACTCACCTCATCACTGTGTCAGTGGATCCTCAACTTCCTCACAGACAGACCCCAATCAGTGAGGGTAGGAAAACAAGTCTCCCCCTCCATCTCACTCAGCACTGGAGTGCCTCAGGGCTGTGTTTTAAGCCCCCTGCTGTACTCACTGTACACTTATGACTGTGTAGCCACATCCGACACCACCTCCATTGTCAAGTTTGCTGACGACACTGCTGTTGTGGGCCTGATCTCCGACAACATCGAGACGGCCTACCTGGAGGAGATTAGGAACCTGGAGACCTGATGCCAGGAGAATAACCTCCTCCTAAACATCAGCAAGACTAAGGAGCTGATCGTGGACTTCACTACAAAGCAGGCGAGGAATTACAAACCCCTCATTATCAGTGGCACGCCAGTGGAGAGAGTGGACAGTTTCCGATACCTGGGTGTCCACATCACTCAGGACCTGTCATGGTCCTGCCACATCAACACCCTGGTTAAGAAAGCCCGTCAGCGTCTCTTCTTCCTCAGAAGACTTAGAGACTTCCATCTGCCACTGAAGGTGCTCAAGAACTTCTACTCCTGCACCATCGAGAGCGTCCTGACGTCAAACATCTGCACCTGGTTTGGGAACAGCACCAAGCAGGACAGACGAGATCTGCAAAGGGTGGTGCGCTCGGCAGAACGCATCATTCAATCAGAGCTCCCTGACCTGCTGTCCATCTACACCAAGCGGTGCAAGTCCAAAGCTAGGAAGATTATGATGGACCTCTCCCATCCCAACAATGGACTCTTCTCACTGTTGAGGTCTGGGAAGCGCTTCCGCTCCCTTAAGGCCAAAACAGAGAGAATGAAGAGGAGCTTCTTCCCCCAGGCTATTCGGGGCCTGAACCAGGTGTAGGACTGGACTCTCCCACACACGTCACTATAAGACTGGACTCTCACACACGTCACCACACGCACCACCACACATTTCCTATAATCCTATAATTCCTATAATTTATAATCCTTATCTTTATAATCTCTTCTGCTATTTGCACATTCTTTACTGTAAATTCTTAAGTTAATTTGTAAATTTTTGTAGTAAATTGTAAATATTGTAAAACTTTTCTTCTGTCATTTAATGGTCGGGCATTGTACAGCTACAAGCATTTCACCCCCATGTCATACTGTGTATGGTTGTGTGTGTGTGACAAATAAAATTTGAATTTGAATTTGAATTTATTACTTCCAGGCTGGACGACTGTAATTCATTATTATCAGGATGTCCTAAAAACTCCCTGAAAAGCCTTCAATTAATCCAAAATGCTGCAGCAAGAGTCCTGACAGGGACTAGAAAGAGAGAGCAGATTTCTCCTGTTTTGGGTTCCCTTCATTGGCTTCCTGTTAAATCCAGAATTGAATTCAAAATCCTGCTCCTCACATACAAGGTCTTAAAGTCTATTAGAGCACTTTTAGAGTACCATATCACCCTATTAGAGCACTTCGCTCTCGCTCTGCAGGCCTACTTGTTGTTCCTAGAGTATTTAAAAGTAGAATGGGAGGCAGAGCCTTCAGTTTTCAGGCCCCTCTTCTGTGGAACCAGCTTCCAGT
This sequence comes from Maylandia zebra, assembly GCF_041146795.1. NCBI lineage: Eukaryota > Metazoa > Chordata > Actinopteri > Cichliformes > Cichlidae > Maylandia > Maylandia zebra. The sequence continues at coordinate 6,879,273 of NC_135170.1, forward strand.
TTGGATTCAGGAGACAGACACTATCTCTACTTTCAAGAAAACTTTCCTTTTTGCTAAAGCATATAGTTAGGGCTGGTATTTTAATGCCCGGCTGAGATAAAAGATACGGTCCCCACTCCAGCTCCAGTCACACTGCTTAACCCACCTGTTCCACAGAACCTGGTACAAACTTTTGGCTTGGACAACTCGTTACAACCTTCCAAGACGCTGGAGAGGTCACTCCCTATACCAGAAGTTTTTTAAGATGAGTTGAATAAAACTGTTGGTTTCCTAATGCAATGTTCTTTGGTGTTCCTTCAGCAGAGTCTCAGCTAGGGTCTAAGATTGGCTTCATGATGACCTTGCTTCATGGGAGAGCACTAAAGTGGGGACAGGCAGTATTGATAACACACCCGACACTGACTTTCAATGAATTCATCAGTAAAATAAAAATGTGTTCAAGGACTCTCATCCTTCTCCACCTCAGCTCAACCCCACCACAGTGAGTAAAAAGGACTTCAATCTGAGCTGGTCATCTCAAGCCAGTTCATTCTAAGACTGTTGATTGTTATAAAGTGTGACTGTTCGAATTATCTTTGCAATATTGTTGGGTTTCAGTACAATACAATATAAAGAACTTTAAGTTGACCGCTGTTGTGATTTGGCACTATATAAATAAAAGTGAAGTGAATTGAATTAAAAAAGTTTACAGTCATATATCTACTGATATTTCTAATGAATAGTAACTACAATAACATTAACCTATACTTTTCGATAATAAAGGTATTCTTCTTTATTAGATCTACATGACAACATGTAAACAGTACAGAAACTTAACCAAACAAAGCAGACACAACTTAACTCACAAACTGATCTAAAGACAAAGGCACAACCTTTATAGTGGTTTGGCCAAACCATTTACACACAATAGGGGGGGAAAAAAAAGAAACACCACTACTAACTAAACAAAAAATAACGTAACAAAACCAAAAATACCCCTGTTTCTGACAAGCACTTGGTTGGTACAGCTGAGCAGGCATTATTGTGTTTTTCTCAGCCCTCGGCCACGCCTTTTGCGTGAAATGAGAAACAGCCACCTCCCCAAATCGGTTACTTAAAGAAAGAGAAACATAATTATTATAACAGAATACATTTTTTAAAACCACACAATGATGGTTTGTGTGCTTAATGCAAGGTGTGCTGCAGTCTGATATTGTGGCCATGATGGAACACTTTTGTGTTTGTTGCGCACTCTTTGTTGCGCACACTACACGGAATTTCTTTTAACCCTACCATGTCATCAAAGTAGCAAAAGAGGGCAACAAATGTCTTTTTTAAAAACTGACCAATATGATTTGGTATGAAAAGCGTACTTCAGACTGAGAGTATGAGAAATAAAAATGGGGAGGAACTGACCACTGTAACAAACATGGAAAATTATTTCGTTTTAAGAATAGCATAGTATGAAGTCTGTAGGTTTTACTACTGTGAAATATAATGCCAAAGAAAGAGCCATAAAAATCTAGGTAAGCAACAGGAAAGTCAGTAACCAGAACTCAATGGATGGATGTAGCTTCCAGATCTGAATAGTGAATGTGTTTTTTTCTAATGACCAACAGTGGGCATCGATTCTGGTTTCGCAGGTTGTGTACTGTATGACGTCAAGAGATAGTTTCCTGATAACTGGCTCTGTTGCTGGTGTTACCTCTTATTGAATGGGACATTAATTTTATTTTGTAAATTATAATATTTATTTGATGTCACAAAGATGGCTAAACCAGAGTACATTCACTGGCTAATGGCTTGTCAGCCATGAAGAACAAAGAGCATGAGGTGTCACACTGAGATCAAGTCCATTTTCAGAAAACCAACTAGCTTCACAACAGGACTTCCCCAACTTAGGGTAATATCACAGGGATGACAGAACTCTTTTAAACACAGACTCACTGGTTAAAGGATTGACTAATAAATCCTTCTGTCTTACAACCACAGGAATCTCCCCCTGCTGGCCTTTATCCTGGCTTAAGGCATTTGATGGTTTCGCTTTTCTGGCAAGAAGATACATCAATATCTTCCACGGTTTACACATACTTTTAAGTGGTTTGGAATACAAAAATTAATAGTTTGGATGTTGGGATATTTTAAATACATGAAAAAAAAAGTATTTTAACACAAATATACTTTTATTATGAAATGCTCATTTCTTATCCGTCGGACGACCTGCTTGAAAAATATCATTTCCGGTGTGTGCGTGAGAGGCGGAACAAGCGGCCCTACAGAGGGAACAAAGGACGGTTAAGTGAATTGCTGTATGTTGTTCCCAGCATGCGTGTATATATAAATATATGCACGTATTTATATTTTAAAAAGTGTCACTGTTGCATTTTGTAACTTCGGGGAAGAAGCGGGAAAACATTTTCATGTGCCAGAGGAAACTTGGGCTGGTTGATTAATTGATGTTGGTTGATAGCGGGAGCTGGTGACTTCTTCGTTAACCTAGCTTTAACAGCAAGGCTTATATTGACGTCGCTTAAGCGTTTTGCTCTTTAAAAGTGTCACATAGTTTTGAATGAAAGCATATTCGTGTTTGCTTACTTTTATTGTTTGGACCTAGAGCCATTAAATTCGATGGATAACTCGTACGAATATGGGACAAAGAGGTTTTGGTGTCGGCGAGTTTAGCTAGTAGGCCTTGTAAGCTAATGCTAACCCAGTCAGCCATTGTTGTTGTTATCCGCTCATTTACCGGTGCTTTTTTCTTCTTCCTCGTTCTACGCCAAAACTACAAAGTGGACTGTAGTTGAGTTCCTTTCTCTTTATGTTTCCCTCTTCAGCTTAACCAGCATGAAAATAGCCTCCATTCCATAGGCCGCTCCTCAGCTGCGATGTCAAGTAAGTAAATAAATCAGTCATTGATATCCTTTATATGCCAACACCTGTCTCATTCTATGGTTCATATATATATGCGACCAGTACACTGGGGAAAATATGTAGGAATACTATTTCATTAAGTAAGGGACTCAGATAACATAAAGCACATTTTTGCGCTGTTTTTGCACATAGGATGCCGTCATGCAGAATTTTAAGCTTTAGGTTGCCATGCTTCATAGTGTCATGCTGTCTAGATCGGTGGACTTTTCAATAAAAACAATATTGAAGAGTGTGTACAGTTGCACTATTTCTCATAGAATCAGATTTGTGTCCTATATGTACTATCTGCCTCTTTAGTCAGTTCCTCGTGTTTTGTATAGACTCAAAGTCAACTGATTCAAACTGGAGATAGTGATGGTAGCCTTTGTTCTGCTCTGCGGTCACATTGAGTTTGACGTTGCAGTGAAATGAGGACTCTGGACTTGAGATGCAGAACACAGTGGTGGAGTTTGAAAATGTACAACTGACAGTTAAGACCCAGAAGAGCATCAGAGTAACACTCAGGACCAGCACAGGCTGGTCGATAAAGTGAAATGCTACAGATCTAGTTTTTTGGCATTAATGGAAATGTAAAAATAAGGAATTGTCTATGGCTGAAAACTGAAAGTAATACTGAATTGCAAAATGTACCTGGGTGACAGCAGCAGTCAGTTGGATTACCTCATATAGAAGTGCATCTCTTTTCAGACATTCATGATGCAGAGGAGTGAAAAATGGGGCTGAAGTACTTTCACAGTAGACAGTTAGGAAGAACCCTCACTGTTCACACTCAAGTGGTATTATTGTCAGGCAAAAGTAAACAGCAGGGAAAACATGTCATTTGTACAGAGCAGGTATGCAAGGATTGACTAACATTTTTTTTCTTTTTCTCTTTTTTTTTTTTTTAAACTTTGAACAGAACGACCATCCTACGCTCCTCCCCCTCCCCCTGCCCCAACAACAGTAAGTGTCCCACTTTTAGCACCAGTCTTAGTGTTCATGGTTTAGCAGCCAAGGGCCATGTTATTTTTTTGCTTCTTTTCTTTGTTACTTTCCTTTAAATCTTTAATGTGTGAACGTGCCAAGGTTGCCACAAACCTTGTTCTTCAGTTCTCTATCATCGCTTTCACCCCTTTTTCCTGTCATGCCACACGTTTTTTTTTTAGGTCTTGCACCAAAGGTGTTTGAGATTACTGATGGGGATCAAGTTAGTTTGTTATTTGACTGAAGAGCTTTGCAGAATCTACCTTGGCTGATGTTATTAGTAGACATATGTGAAGTAACAGAATACATGCTTGTTTTGATGCTTTTCATTTCCTTACATTCAGATGCAGTGCAAAGCACTGTGTAGAGCTGAAATCTGCTGATACACACTCAGTTAAATAAGTTTTTGTTGTGCACTAATTCTTAATGCCATCCAGTTGCCTTTTTTGCCTTGCATGATAAGATCATGGAACAAACAAATCAAAAAGTCAACATATATATATCTATATATACATGTATTTTCATGTTTCCCCCTCCTTTTCACTTATTTATGTTTATCCCTCTTCCTCCTCTTGTGTGTGAGCCATTTCTCATTCGTGTTTTGTCTCATTTGTCTTCCATCAGCAAATGCCTTCCACCCCAGGGTTTGTGGGCTACAACCCTTACAGCCATCTGGCCTACAACAACCTCCGACTGGGAGGGAGCTCCGGAGGCTCCAGCAGGGTAATGAATTGATGGAGCGATTTGAAAAACAAATTAAATGTAACAGAAAGTGTAAAGCACAAGTAAATGTTTTGGATTGAATAAAGGGCCCAGGTATGAGAAGAATGATAGGATTGTAAGAAAGGCTTAGACTGTATATTGAAATGGGGAAACTGAATATATGACTTGCAGCTTTAAAGAGCTTCAGTTGCGTGCATAAATGTGTGTTGAAAAAACAAATTAATGCATTAAAAAAAAAGTAAGATGTGATGTCAGTTGGAACGTAACATTTGATGACAGCTCTGCTTTTGGAAAAAAAATATAAACGGAATAAGATTTATTTTCATATTGACCTGGGGGGGGGGGAATAAAACGTTTTCAATGTGACCAATCCGGCCTCAACAGTTCCTGCACTGCAGTAATCAAGTCAGATAGAAAGTAGATCTGCTCTTGTCGGACTAGAACACAAGCCTTCCTGTGGGTGTGCATGGTGGCATAGGCAAAACACTACCTTTGTGGTGAATGTGTTCCTTTATTGTTTGAATTATTTGCCCTTGCCAAATTAGCCAAACGTTGCTAGTTCTTTCAGCACAACCTAAAACCGAATCTGAGATAACTTGTATCACAACAGTAGTTGCCAACCTTTTGTTAAACAAGGTTTTTTCCTTCAGGCTCTGAGTGCACTTGCATAAAACAAGATATATTACAGCAGAACAAAACACCGAGAAAGCAATGCTACAGGAAACTGTTCACTTTGAAAATTTATTTATTTTCCCACTCATTGTGCACTCAGTCAGTGGTGCTGTTTTCTAACATTAACACACATCAGAGTTGGCAGCTTGATTTGTTCACACGTAATCCTCTAGAATTCCAATCCCAAAATAAAGACAATGTTGGAATTTCATTTTTTTTGTAACAAAACCAAAGTGAACAGCCAAAACAAAAAAAAACATTTTCTGCATCACCAGTTAGGGGGTGATAGTAATGTAAATGAGCAGCCTGTGAAACATCTAAACATCATTTGCCTTACAGAGATGCTCTGAAACACTTAAAGCCATTCTTTGGCTTGTAGAACATCTTAACACATCAAAATTGTTTTTATCTGACTGTATGAAAGCATTAAGGAACATTTCAGTATTGTGTATTGTCATGTTTACATTCACATCTGTTGTTTTACCTTTTCCACAAACCATATCAGATCATAATCAGCAGATGTTTTATGATAGTTTTTGTTTTTTCTGTTCACTCTCTAAACCTGGCCCTTGTTTGTTTGTTTCCCTTTGGCTTCATACCTTCCATCTCTCCATTCATACTTTTTCCTCCTTCTTCTTTGTGCCCCCTCTCTCCTTCTTTCCACAGAACTCCTCGGGCATCACCGTCCCAAAGCCTCCCAAACCACCAGACAAGCCACTGATGCCATACATGCGGTACAGCCGGAAGGTAAGCAGGAAGGTAAGACACCCATCCACGGTGTCTGCTTTTACTGCTTGTCCTCCCATCCCCCTGAAAAGCTGGCAGGGGTTTGAGGGTGGGAAACAGCCAAGCCATGACGCCTCACCACCACCTCAGCCACCTAGTGGAGGCTCTCCACTTTGTTTCCGTTGACTCACAGTAGCCTTCTGTGTTTGTCAACATGCAAAATTGCTACATCTCCATATGTTTCCTCTTACGGGGATAATCTGTCCCTGGCACTCTATTTTTCCCCCTTATAGGCTCATCTCTTGCCTGCTTTTCTCTAGTTTCAGAGCTGTAATTTTAACACTGTATGCTCAAAAACAAAATGTGATCTAAAGGATCCTGCATTTAGAAAAAAATTGAATTCCATATATAAGTGAATATTTTCCATCATGCTTTCTTGCAGCACTTAAGTAGTTATGCTTTTCCTTACTAATAATTTCATCCACTGTTTCTTACCTCTGTACTTTGCTTCCCGTATTTCCTTTGTATTGTAACAGTCAATGTCATTTGATCCTGCCTCTGTGTGTGTGTGTGTGTGTGTGTGTGTGTGTGTGTGTGTTTTGATGTGAATATGAAAGGTATGGGACCAAGTAAAGGCTTCCAACCCAGACCTAAAGCTGTGGGAGATTGGAAAGATTATTGGGGGCATGTGGAGGGACCTGAGTGATGAAGAGAAGCAGGACTACCTTAATGAGTACGAGGCTGAGAAGGTAAGGAGGAGCAAGAGTCTAAGGCTACGTTCACACTGCAGGCGAAAGCGCATCAAATCCGACTTTTTTGACCCTATGCGACCCATATCCTATCATGGTATGCTAGCGTGAACAGCACAAATCCGATCTGGGTCACTTTCGTATGTGGTACTGAATCCGATACATATCTGATGTTTTAGAAAGCGACTGTTGTTTGAATGGTCATGTCACATTAAATCCGCCTTTTGCATCACTGATACAAGACAGACGCCAATTATCAGCGCCGGAGACGTGCCCGAGAAGACATCGTGAATGCTTCCTGGTCATCCAGTGTAGATGTTAGTGAAACTGTTTGGAAGTCAACGTTGGAGAAACGTGAACATTTTGTTTGTACTGTATAATCTGCAGATTCTGACAGAAATCTGCAACTATCCTTTGAAGCACCGCTCCTCTCTAAAACAGCAATAAGGGTCATCATTAGGCCATATGTAAATAACAAAATAACTTTATAACTTAAAGCAAAATTGGGAAACGTAAAGTCCGAAGCAAGTCTTTATGTTAAGGGCCATCAGTCAAACAATACTGTTTGGTCTGGGTCTAAACAGCGCGCGTTGTGTGTGACATCTTCTTTTGCGCATGCGGGCCGCTTTGAGGGTTCACACTAGAGCACGTTTGCTGTCACATTTTATTTGTAGTGTGAACAAGCAGACAAGAAAATCGGAACTGAGCATTAAGACCTGCAGTGTGAACGTAGCCTAAATTTCTTTTGTAAGTAACCCGTTGCTCTTGGATACCTTCTTTACATGTTGGCAGTTCAACAGCAGTTGTAGAAGTGACAACTAAAGAATCCCTGCATTGAAAAATAAGAAATGATCAGAGTTGTTTTAAAGGGCTTGTTTTCTTTTCCTGTCCCTCTTCGTCTTAGATTGAGTACAATGATTCTTTGAAGGCCTACCACAACTCACCTGCCTACTTGGCCTACATCAACGCCAAGAACCGGGCTGAGGCGGCAATGGAGGAGGAGAGCAGGCAGAGGCAGTCACGTATGGACAAAGGAGAGCCGTACATGAGCATTCAGCCTGCTGAAGATCCTGATGGTAGGTTAATTATGAAGCTATCTATGATTTTTAATCATGGCTTCACAATGTAATGTAATGCGCTTAAAATAAACACTGACCTGTCTGTCTGTCCTCGTCATGGTTCTGCCCATCTTGTCTTTTCGCTCCACCTAGATTATGATGATGGTTTCTCAGTGAAGCACACAGCAGCAGCTCGCTTCCAGAGAAACCACCGGCTCATTAGTGACATCCTCAGTGAGATTGTGGTGCCCGACGTCCGCTCTGTGGTCACCACAGCCCGCATGCAGGTCCTCAAGAGGCAGGTTCAGTCTCTTATGGTGCACCAGGTATGTTAGCAGGACATTTTTGCTTCCATTTTGTTACTTTGTTTTTTAGCTTGTAAAGCTAATGTGGTGTTAATATTACTCAAACTGACTTCAAAAGCATTGTTTACACTTTAATATAAATGTGCATTCCTCAAATGGGATTGGCTTCCTTGTGACAAGATTTTTGCTTACAACCAAAAGTAGTTGCACTAGTTTTATAAACTGTTTCACATTTAAAAGGAAGGATCTATTCCTGCTGATTGATTGCTTGTGATTTCAGAGGAAACTTGAAGCTGAACTTCTTCAGATCGAGGACCGCCATCAAGACAAGAAAAGACGTTTTCTGGAGACTACTGACTCATTCAATACTGAGCTGAAGCGGGTAAAGCAGCACTGTTTATTTACCTAGAGAGAGCTGAGTGTGTAGGAAGGAAGAGCTTTATTTCTAGATGACTAAATATCCCTTTAGATAGAAATTTGTCACCACAGACTGTTGTGTTGTAAGTGTAGGCCTACTACTTTCCCTTTGCCTTCAGTCTTATGACATTTGCAACTTTTTAAATTCATTTTGTTTAATTGAGTCTTGTGTGTTTCCAGCTGTGCAGTCAGAAGGTGGAAGTGGATATGGAGAAACTAGCAGCAGAGATGGCTGCCGCTGAAGAGGCAGCAAGGCGCCGGGCAGAGGAGCGGGAGCGGGAGGCCGCTGAGCAGGCAGAGAAAGCTGCTCAACAGCAACAGGAGGCTGCTGGAAACAAAGCTGCAGAGAAGAGCAGCACTAATGCTAGCCCCACCTCAGGGACCAAGGAGGAGGACAAACCTACACCAATGGAGACAGGTACCAGTGGGGGGGACACAAAGACATACACAGGGGGGTGGGGGTGGGGAGGGTGTCTGGTTGGTGAGTCTATCCTTGGGTGCTTCATTCTGCAAGCCAAATATCCTTGGGAAAAATACAATCCCCAAGATTCATCCATCAATGTGTGAGAATTTTTGAAAATATTTAAATATAGATGGAAAGTGCTTGTGTGAATAAGGCATGTTGGATAAAACGCTTTAAATCTTAAAACTTGTTTGGATTTAAGTACAATCATAATCCACCTGATAGCCACTGGGTTGATGGAGGAGTCGTTCAAAGCAGTTTCACTGTATATACAGTGGGGCAAAAAAGTATTTAGTCAGCCACCGATTGTGCAAGTTCCCCCACTTAAAATGATGACAGAGGTCAGTAATTTGCACCAGAGGTACACTTCAACTGTGAGAGACAGAATGTGAAAAAAAAAAATCCATGAATTCACATGGTAGGATTTGTAAAGAATTTATTCGTAAATTAGGGTGGAAAATAAGTATTTGGTCACCTCAAACAAGGAAAATCTCTGGCTCTCACAGACCTGTAACGTCTTCTGTAAGAAGCTTTTCTGTCCCCCACTCTTTACCTGTATGAATGGCACCTGTTTGAACTCATCATCTGTATAAAAGACACCTGTCCACAGCCTCAAACAGTCAGACTCCAAACTCCGCCATGGCCAAGACCAAAGAGCTTTCGAAGGACACCAGGAAAAGTATTGTAGACCTGCACCAGACTGGGAAGAGTGAATCTACAATAGGCAAGCAGCTTGGTGTGAAAAAACCAACTGTGGGAGCAATCATCAGAAAATGGAAGACATACAAGACCACTGATAATCTCCCTCGATCTGGGGCTCCACGCAAGATCTCATCCCGTGGGGTCAAAATGATCATGAGAACGGTGAGCAAAGATCCCAGAACCACACGGGGGGACCTGGTGAATGACCTGCAGAGAGCTGGGACCAAAGTAACAAAGGTCACCATCAGTAACACACTACAACGGCAGGGAATCAAATCCCGCAGTGCCAGACGTGTTCCGCTGCTGAAGCCAGTGCATGTCCAGGCCCGTCTGAAGTTTGCCAGAGAGCACATGGATGATACAGCAGAGGATTGGGAGAATGTCATGTGGTCAGATGAAACCAAAGTAGAACTTTTTGGTATAAACTCAACTCGTCGTGTTTGGAGGAAGAAGAATACTGAGTTGCATCCCAAGAACACCATACCTACTGTGAAGCATGGGGGTGGAAACATCATGCTATGGGGCTGTTTTTCTGCCAAGGGGACAGGACGACTGATCCGTGTTAAGGACAGAATGAATGGGGCCATGTATCGTGAGATTTTGAGCCAAAACCTCCTTCCATCAGTGAGAACTTTGAAGATGAAACGAGGCTGGGTCTTCCAACATGACAATGATCCAAAACACACCGCCCGGGCAACAAAGGAGTGGCTCCGTAAGAAGCATTTGAAAGTCCTGGAGTGGCCTAGCCAGTCTCCAGACCTCAACCCCATAGAAAATCTGTGGCGGGAGTTGAAAGTCCGTGTTGCTCGGCGACAGCCCCAAAACATCACTGCTCTCGAGAAGATCTGCATGGAGGAATGGGCCAAAATACCAGCTACTGTGTGTTAGGGCTGCTCGATTATGGCAAAAATGATAATCACGATTATTTTCACTGAAATTGAGATCTCGATTATTTGACGATATTTATTTAACCCTTTAAGACCTACTATAGAACCAAGTCCACCAGAGCTTATATTATTTTTTTACATGCTGTAGTGCCATTTGTGGGAGCATTTCAAGTTGCTATACATCAATACAACTGTTATAGCCCATATTTTAATAATATGTATGCATTAAGTCCATAGTAATTACATAAAGTGCAAAAAAGTGCAATAAACTACAAAAAAAATTGAAAATCGCTTTTGTTTTGTTTACATATATTTCTACTTGGAGAAATTTAAGAGGTTTATCCCTCAAAACTTTAAATACAATAAAGTTGCAAAAAATAGTTTCCCACCACAGGAAATTTATTTTGAGTGTCTTCATAGTTTTATTTTGGAGATACAGCAATTTTTATATACTGCAGGAAAAACAAAAAACAATCCTATGATGCAAATTTGCAAAGAAAACAGCAGGTGCATCATTTCACTGTGGGAAGTGTTACGAACAGCTGATAGGAACGGCAAAGCGTGTTTCTGGAATATTATGTTTTTGTTCCTGCAAGCGCTTTTTATGCAATTTTTGCAAAGCTATATGTGGAACGAAACCGTGACCGAGGACAAGCTGATGGCATAAGATGTAAGTACAACTCCTCCGGTTTCATATGCAAAACAAATTATTGCGCTAGCTTACACGGTTCAGGTTCTACAGGGATTTAACAATAGTTACGCAAAACGGAGCGTGCTGCTCTGACCGGCTTTAAAGGGTTAACAATGACTTTAAAAAAATAATATAAAATAGTGTGCAACACCACTGAAGTTCACTGAAGCTTCCCTCGGGTCCTCTTAATCAGCGGTCTCCAACCTTTTTTGCGCCACGGACCGGTTTATGCCCGACAATATTTTCACGGACCGGCCTTTAAGGTGTCGCGGATAAATGAGGGAGGGGCTAATAATCGGCTCAGTCATTTTTAATGATCGTTGAAAGCCCAGATCGTAATCGTGATTAAAATTCGATTAATTGAGCAGCCCTACTGTGTGTGCAAACCTGGTAAAGACCTATAGTAAACGTTTGACCTCTGTTATTGCCAACAAAGGTTATGTTACAAAGTATTGAGTTGTATTTTTGTTATTGACCAAATACTTATTTTCCACCCTAATTTACGAATAAATTCTTTACAAATCCTACCATGTGGATTCATGGATTTTTTTTTTTTTTCACATTCTGTCTCTCACAGTTGAAGTGTACCTCTGGTGCAAATTACTGACCTCTGTCATCATTTTAGGTGGGGGAACTTGCACAATCGGTGGCTGACTAAATACTTTTTTGCCCCACTGTAGATAGGTTTGGTCAGTGGAGTTAATTTTTTTCTTTAACTGTTTTATTAATTTTGCAGAGCTCACAAGTAGCAATGAACATTTAAATCAGATTTACTGGGACGTTACCCAGTTATGACTCCGCACCTTTGATGTGTACTATAATGCCTTCATTATTTGTATTGACTGAATTGTGGGACCAACAGAATGAATGAAAAGGCTTTTTTAATTACTCCAAATTGTAAATGTTGCTAATGGCTAACATGGCTGTCAGCTTATTACTAATAGTTAAACAGCTAGCTAATGTGCTGCATGATAGGTTAACATTTATGAAAACTGTTTAGTACGTAGATGTTGTTGACACAATACTTCTACTGACCTCTCAAAGTGCTTTAGTGCTTGTACAGCGCTTTGAGGTGACTGTTGTTTTCGATTTCGATAAAACTGGATTGGATTGAAACTGCTGTAAATGTCAGGTACAGCTACTATTACTTTAGTTTTAGTTGAGTTTTAGCAACATCTCAAGTAAAATTAATCAAAACTGAGCAGAGTTTAGTGGACACAGCATTAAACATCGTTTATACAAATATTGCACTTTTAAGAGTGGTTTAATTCTATTCTTCATTATTCAGGTTTTAAATGTCAATGACATGTGTCTTTAAAGACGGCTTATTTTTTAAATCAGATGTGTTTATACCAAATCTGCATCCATTCCTTTCTTTAGATGAGGCCGCACCTGCAGAGCCGCTTTCAGACCCCCAGGTGGCTCCACCACCACCACCATCTGATACTTCATCGTCTTCCTCTGATAAAGCAACACCTCCCCCTGAGCTCCCCAGGGAGAGCAGTACTCCCAACAGCAGTGCCCCCAGTGATGATGGGGGCAGCAGCAACAGCATGCCTCCTCCACCCTCAGACATCCCACCTGGAGCAGCAGCATCAGGCTCATTCCCAGACCCACCTGTAGGCCAAGAAGCCAACCTCAGTACAGCTAATCCTAATGAGGCCGCAGCACCAGCCCCTCCCTCAGAAGAAGCAACCCCTCCACCACCACCACCACCACCACCACTACTGACCCCCAGTCAGAGCAGCCAGCAGTACGATATGTAGTAGTGCTGCCTGTACAGTGATGGGTGTAGATGTCCTCCTGGTGCTGCAGCTCTCCCTCTCTGGATGGAGCAGCAGTGTTGTAGTGATGCAGAAGAAGTGGCTCTGTAACAGCTGAGAAATACTGATTGGTTGAGAGGTGTAAAAGTAAAGTCAATACAAAAAAAAATAGTGCGAGAGTGACGTAGATTTTCATCATCCAGCTTCATGTAGCTGCACCAAACGCAGGGAAAGTAGGATTTCCTTTAAAGCTCTGTATGCCTCTTGTAACTTTACTCAGCATGCCTGGTCTGATAATCTGACTTAATTGAAACGTCACCAAAGAGTACAACACCTGGCCCTCTTTGAGTTTGTGCTCCAGGCACTGTGAGAGCATTTTCTCTTTTCTAATCAGGTCACTTGATGTTTTTTTTTTTTTTAAAGTAATCAGATACACACTCAGAAATAGGATAACACAGGGCTGTGAAACAACTGCTCAGCACAAACCGCACCACCGAGTCTGAAAGTCCGTTTACTTTTATCATCAGGGTTTGTATCCCCAGCACTGAGGTCAGAAGTGAATCAATCTGTTAGTGAGACTGTTTTCTTCTTCTTCTTTTTTTTTCTCTCTTTTTTTTTTTTAAGACTATAAAAAGGTTTAACAAAAACAAACCTGAATCACGACTGACTTCAGAGTGAAACGGCTTCAGATGAACGAGAAAAAGCAGCCACGTGCCCCTTATGGTTCAAATAAACACCTGAGATGAGGCTTACTGTATAGACAGGATGTGGTTGAAACACACACATCTGCATGCATTAAGCACATTAACAACCAGTCACAACATTGAAACCACCTCCCTGCTGTTGTCCACTTCATTACTGCAGTGTGAGTGTATCTATGATGTTGTGGTGCTGCAGCGGCTGAGCTTGTTGGTATGCAGCAGCGAGTAGGTGAATCTCAACAACCAGATGAAGGCTGGTAGCCAAGTTTTCCCAGCACAACTGTGATGATCATCAGAGGTTTCAATGCTGTGGCTGTTACGCTCCATGTTTGTTTATTTTTTGGACCACTGCAGAGTTTTATTTTGCGATTCATTTTGAGAAACCTGACATATGTTAAAGGGCCAGCTCTGACAAAAGGACCTCAATATTTTCGGCTCTCACTTATTGAAAAACCTCAATTTTCTAGATAAATTTCATTTGCAGAACTACTACTGTTACTTTTTTGTCTTTTGTGATTTAGTGAACCTTATTAAACGAGTGTAATCCAGGGCAACCTTGGTAATTTGTACTCTTGAATCAGATGCCATTTTAACACACACCCTTGTAAAGTCAGCATCAATTGATTTTTCCATATTCTGCATGTTTGGCTATGTACTAACCTTACCCATGTATGAATCTGAGTGCAGGTCTTGTATAGCTGGAGATGAGGAAAATTAAAGTTCAATACAAAACGCATGAAGATCCCAGCAAATAAATAATGATGGGATCATCTCCAGGGTATTTTTAAAAAATCTGAATAACATGTCTTGCTTTGAGTGTAAAACATTAACTTGGATATTTGTTCCCCTGTATTGAAGTCTAAGTAGAAAGAACTGACACTTGTACTCAGTTAATTTAATTTTTGCTCATTTAACCTGTAAAAGCTTCTCTGTGAGGCGAGGCTTTTGTTTAGACCACAGATTCCTGCTGGCACTACATGCATCTAACTTCACCAGAGAAATGCACAGGTAACCTCACTTATGCATTCAAAGGACTGTTTTCTTACTTGGACTGTTTTTTGGTAGTATGCCTGTCTTTTTTTTCTTTTTTTTTTGCATTTTTCTTTTCTACTGTCTGAACTTGTTGACCCAAATAAAGATGATTTGTCTTTCTGCTACACCTGTTTTTTTTTTTTTTTTTTTTTTTTTTTTTGTTTGTCTCCCGAAAGTAAGACTGGATAAGGAGGTTAGTGACAATTTCACTCTCGGAGAAAGATGTTAAGAGTGAGCCAGTGGGTTTTGCTAAGAGGAGGGCTCAGCAACTGATATAATCTGGTACCGAAAGCATATACAGGTCCTTCTCAAATAATTAGCATATCATGAAAAGGTTCTCTAAACGTGCTATTAACCTAATCCTCTGAATCAACGAATTAACTCTAAACACCTGCAAAAGATTCCGGAGGCTTTTAAAAACTCCTAGCCTGGTTCATTACTCAAAACCGCAATCATGGGTAATCATGCCGACCTGACTGCTCTCCAGAAGGCCATCATTGACACCCTCAAGCAAGAGGATTTCCCCCCAATTTCGCTATATAAATAAACATTATATAATATCTCCAGCTGAAGCACAGAAATTGGGGACAGACTTATAAGAGCAAAGCCTGCAGCTCCACCGCAGGAAATAAGGAGGAAGTCTGACTGTTGAGGCTCAACTTTCCAAAGAGTTTCCACGGAGTGACGAACATTTTAAAAGCCTGGAATCAGAAAGTCTGATGTGAAAAAAAAAAGTCAGATTACAAGAAAAAAGAAGAAAACAGGTGGAGGACAAGGAGCTGTCAGCCTCAGGTGAGAAACCCACTGCCAAAGTTTCCAAGGAATTATACTGCAAGTGATGGTCAAAGTCATTTTTGTCATTTGTTCATAAGAAGGAATTGTAAATGTAATCCTAAAGTAGTAAAATATTGATAAATTACAGATTTATGTGTATGCACTGTTAGTAAATGAGGCCCACTGAAATAACCTTACTCTTGCAAGACATGTATGTATAGAATGATGCTCCAGAAATCTTTCAGTTCACACTCCATACAGCTGTTTTCTTACATTTACTGCAAATTAACCATTTACCTGTTATACCATCTATATGTCAAGCTTCCCAGTCTCACATTCAGCTGTTGGAGGATGAGATCTTCGCTCCTCAAGCGATAATCCCCCCTTGGACTGTCTTGGTGCAAAACCAAGACATAAATCATGTCTCCTGGAAGGGGGAGGACGTACCACAGGCAGGGCACAGCGAGCTGAAATCTCTGAAACCAACTGGCCTTCACTTCCTACGAGACAGAGAAGCTCTTCTACCCCTGTATACGAGAGGAAACAGGACTGGACAACCGTGAATAGGAAGGTTAACAACAAACCTTCAAAACAACTGAACACCAACGACCAGGACCAGGATCTTCCCCAGTCCCCCAAACCCCTGACAGGCCATCACCCTCCTCCCCCTCCCTTTCTCCCTCCTCCCCACACCTGAAATTCACTGAAGAGATGATGGAGCGGGTCAATGCTGGGCTCAGATCTACCCCCCGGCCCAATCCCTCTTTGTCCCCCATAAACCCCCCACCAAAGCAGCCAAAGGTTCGCCACCGAGCCCCACCCTCAACAGAGCAATCGAAGTCACATTGCCCAGCCTCGCCCCACTTAGTTCCTCCTTACCACCTTCATGCTTTGTCTCCGCAGTCTGATGTGTGATGTGTGGAGGGTCCGGGCTGCGAGGATTATGGCAGTGGTGACTTTTCCCAGGAGAAGCTGGGACCCTGTTTACTAGAAGGTTTTAAAATTTCTGTACTTTTAGGTGACAGAAGGAGACATGTGGCCTGGTCAAAACACAGAGAGCTGCACTCTAAAAGATCTTTAAATATAGTAAACATACCTCGTGTGCCACAGACTGCTCCCAAACACGAGGGGACAAGTAATGCCTCTAAAACACTTAAGTTGGCTTTATTAAACGTTAGATCTTTAGCTGGGAAAACATTTTTAATTAATGATTTAATCACTGAGCACAGCCTTGATTTTATGTTTTTAACTGAAACTTGGTTGGACCAAAGTAACAGTGGAGCTGTTCTCATCGAGACGACCCCTCCTAACTACAGTTTTATCAGTGAGGCCAGGGTGAGCAGGAGAGGAGGAGGGGTTGCGGTCTTATTTAATGAATCATTTCAATGTAAGCAGCTATCTCCTGGAAGTTTTCAGTCTTTTGAATATGTGGCTTTACAGCTGAAGGCCCCATCCAAAGTTGTGTTTCTTAATGTTTACAGGCCTCCCAAATACTGCACAGACTTTTTTAATGACCTCAGTGAACTGCTGTCTGTGATCTGTGTTGGGGATTTTAACATTCATGTGGACAACCCTCAGGACAAAGGGACTAAAGACCTGAGTAACACTCTGGGCAACTTTGGGCTGACTCAGCATGTAACAGAGGCCACACATAATAGAGGACACACTCTCGACCTACTGATCTCCAAGAGCCTGAGCATTTCAAACATTACTGTGTCTGATGTGGGCTTATCTGATCATTACTGTGTTTTCTTTGAAAGTAAAATCTCAGCCCACACAAATATATCAACAGCAGTGATCACAAAACGGTGTATAACTGAAGACAGTAGTGAGATCTTTAACCAGGTCTTCCCATTAACACCTGACCTGTCCAAAGGTTCAGTCAATGAGCTCGTCAATAGCTTTAATGCAAAAATGTTAAATGTAATGGATACTATTGCCCCCATTAAGGTGAAGGTTATCTCTGGAAGGAAAAAGTCTCCATGGAGAAACTCCACACTGGTGAAAAATGAAAAAAGAGAGTGTAGGAAAGCTGAGCGCAGATGGAGAAAAACAAACCTCCAGGTTCATTATGACATTTATAAAGAGAAACTTCACAATTATAATTTACAACTGAGGAGTGCAAGAAGGTCCTACTTCTCTGACATCATCACTAAAAACAGCCATAATGCTCGGGTCTTATTTTCTACAGTTGACAGGCTAACAAACCCTCCTGTGCCAGTGGCAGCCGAACTTCATTCAACCATGGCCTGCAATGACTTTGCCAAATTCTTCACAGACAAAATCCAAAAGATTAGACAAGCAGTTGGTACATCAACAGCAGATCCAGGATATGTACTGTGTCCACCGAAAAACCGTTTAACACCATCAAACAGTTTCACCCTATTAACAGCAAAGACCTGGAGGACATCTTAGGTCAACTGAACTCCTCCTCCTGCTGTTTAGATGTCCTGCCAACAAGTTTTTTCAAAAAGGTCTCAAAGACTTTAGAGTCAGACCTGTTACAGATCATCAACTTTTCCTTAATGTCAGGTGTGTTTCCAGAACCACTAAAAACTGCTGTAATCAAACCTATACTGAAAAAGGACAATCTTGACAAGACACAAATGAAAAACTACAGGCCGATCTCAAATCTCCCATTTTTAAGTAAGATCATTGAAAAAGCAGTTTCTCAACAGCTCAATTACTTCTTAAAACAGAATAACTGCTATGATGCCTTCCAGTCAGGTTTTAGACAGAACCACAGCACTGAAACCGCTCTGACCAAAGTGTTTAATGAAATATGTCTGAATACAGACAGTGGAAAAATGTCAGTCCTAGTTTTACTGGATCTCAGTGCAGCATTTGATACAGTTGACCACAACATATTACTCAAACGACTGGAGAACTGGGCATGTCTTTCAGGAACTGTACTAAACTGGTTCAAAACATACTTAGAAAACAGGAAATACTTTGTATCAATAGGTAACTTCACATCCGAGCAGACAAGTATCACATGTGGAGTTCCCCAAGGTTCCATCTTGGGACCCCCTCTGTTTAACATTTACATGCTCCCACTGGCACAGATTATAAAGAACAACAAAATAAACTACCACAGCTATGCAGATGACACACAAATATATATCACAATGTCACCAGGAGCCCGAGGCCCTGTACAGGCTCTTGGTAAATGCATTGAGGAAATTAATGACTGGCTGTGCCACAATTTTCTCCAACTAAACAAAAACAAAACTGAGGTAATAGTCTTTGGCGCCAAAGAAAAACGATTACAGGTCACCAGAGAACTTCAATCTATACATCTAAAAACCACAAACCAGGCGAGAAATTTGGGTGTAGTGATGGATGCAGACCTAAACTTAGAAAAACACATTAAGACAATAACAAAGTCAGCTTACTATCACCTCAAGAATATTTCAAGGATAAAAGACCTGATGTCTCAACAGGACCTGGAAAAACTAGTCCATGCATTCATTTTTAGTAGGCTTGATTACTGTAACAGCATCTTTACAGGTCTACCTAAAAAATCAGTCAGACAACTACAGCTCATTCAGAACTCTGCTGCTCGAGTCCTCACTAAGACCAAAAAAGTGGACCACATCAGTCCAGCTCTGAGGTCTTTACACTGGCTGCCTGTCCGTCAGAGGATAGACTTTAAAGTTCTGATGCTGGCCTATAAAGCTCTGAATGGTTTAGGACCAAAATACATCAGTGACCTCCTGACCCAGTATGAACCTTCCAGATCCCTCAGGTCATCTGGATCCGGTCTTTTATCAGTTCCCAGAGTCAGAACCAGACACGGAGAAGCTGCATTCAGCTTTTATGCTCCTTATATCTGGAACAAACTCCCAGAAAGCCTCAGATCAGCTGAAACACTCAGTTTATTTAAATCCAGGTTGAAGACTCACCTGTTCTCAGCTGCATTTGAATAAAGCACCAAATCCACACTTTTAAGCTTAAATTTCAAAACTTACACTAACTACTGATCTTATCTATTTCTGATTTTATCTGTTTTGATTTTATATACTGTTTTGTTTGTTTGTTAAGCTTAAATTTCAAAACTTACATTAACTACTGATTTTATCTACTGTTCTGATTTTATCTGTTTTGATTTTATATACTGTTTTGTTTGTTTGTTTGTTTGTTTGTTAAGTGGGTTTAGAGCTCTGGGTAGCTCCCCAGCTGGGTCTAGACTGGGTCTAGAGAGTATTTTAAATTCAGGGAATTTAAAATAGAAAGTAGCTCGTCCACAGAAGGACTGGTAGCTCCCCTTACGATAAGGGTTCAGATCGCGCGAACAGGTGTGAAATGTGTGTGTTTAGTTAGTTTGTTTGTTTGCTTGTTTTAATCAATTTTAAATCATGCTTTTTATTTGTTTTTGTTTCTAATGTCTCTGTAAAGCACTTTGAATCACCTTGTTGTTGAATTGTGCTATACAAATAAATTTGCCTTGCCTTGCCTTGCCTTGTGGTATTGATGGTATTTTCCTGGGTATTGATATTGAACCTTAAATTCTAGCACATGATGACTCTACCTGAATCATGTAATAAATTCAATCTGCTCTTTGCTGTTAAATTCAACATCATTTTGGTAGTGTTCTTTACACACTGGCGATCCTTCTAACTGTACTGTCACAGAATTACTTGATATTGCCAAGTCATTTAATCTGGGCTTGTTCAAAATCACTACCCTTTCAGCTTGTTTGTGGCCAAAAGTGGCCACCAACAGATTAGGTTTGTAATTTTTATTATTTTTATGTTTTTTTGCCATTTTTTTCTGCATAAAGCTTTTAAGTAAGTTCAGTTCTTTTCATAAATATAAAATAATTATTACTTTTTAAATTTTTAACCCTTTAAACACCAGTTTGTTTGTCCACTGCACTATCTGGAAGACAACCTCAAATCTCGCAATTTTATATAATTGCATTGCTACTGAAATTTCTTGTATTATTAATAGTAGAGTCTGGGATAAGTAATTGATTCACATCAACACTGATTATAATGCATTGTTATTTTTGTGCAGGGAGAGCAAAAACATAAAAACTCCCTCTCAGCTTGTTCGTGGCCAAAAATGGCCACCCCCTTGTTTACGTTTAAAAATGCTATAAAATTAATATATATTAAAACATTTTTCAACTTTCATTGACTTGATTTTTTAAATTAGCACCGCTCCTAGTCATGAAAGCCAAAATATAATTCAAATTCAGATATTATACCCTTTGAATACCAGTCAGATTATGTATTATTACTACGCTTTTGGGGGAAAATAGTAATAAAGTTCACATTTTTTAGCATATGAATGATGAAACCTAATATTTTTTTTATCATCATTGCAGGTCAGTAACAGTAACTGTAACAATGATTTATTTTCACTTTATTTATTTATTTATTTATTAATTTTTTCTTTGGGGGGGGGGGGAATGAATGGCCAAAAAGAATATCACACATGGTGTGTTAGTGGCAAGAAAGGCAATTTAATGACCCAATAACCATTGAAATGACCAATAAAATGATTGAAATTTATATTCCAGTGTGTGCTTCTGTGTGCATCCTCATTAGCAGCAAGATGTAGTAACCACATTAGAGTGGTTTTTGTAGGCACACTTTCTACACCTGGTGCAAGGGGCTTCTGTTCCAATCCTGGAGGTGCACCTTTTGCACTTTCTCGTTTCGTTGGTGGGGTGTGGGTCACACTCTGGTTCAGACTACTGTATCTTGAGATCAATGGCAGAAGTGGCTGAGAATTAAGGAGAAGGGTGTCTTGCAGTTGTTGAGGTCACCAGCATGTGCCCCAACTCTCCCAGCATCACTCTTCATTTGTAGGTTGTAGATGACTCCCCCACTTCAGTGAAGTTGTTTCCGGCGGGACAAAGCATCGTATCCCAAGACATCCAGGAAATTGGAGAAAAGAGCCATCAGCCATCAGTTAGTTTTCCTTCAACAACTCGAGGTGCCAACATCCTCTAAGTTATCCAAGCTGTATTTGTGCCTATTGTAGTCCAGGATTGCTTCTTGCTTTCACACATCCTTTATTCCCCATCACTGACTGCTGGTTCCTTGTGTGTTGCTGTCAAAAGAAGCACATTCCTCCGTTGCTTTGGGATGTGGGATATTTCTGTGGTAGTTTTGGTGAAGCCAAAGACAGACAACAAAATCTTCCTCTGTTGCAACTGGAGGAGCTGGGGAGGAAGCTCTGGGTTGTTTTCCCTGTGCCAGTTTTCATCTGAGGGGTTCCTCTGCCAAGGTGACCAAAGGAAAGACGTCGTCCTCGGAGCTCCTCCGTCAGTTGGAGTCTGAACCCCATGCCTTTTTTTACTTCCTGAGAACGTCCAGTGTTGTCATCCAACATGCTATGTATTGCTTTATTCTGGTTTAGGCTCACATCTCCACTTCATCTATAATCCTCCAATCATCACACCTTCGCCTCCTGTGCAGGTTTGTAAGGGTGCACAGCAGCTAAAAGATCTCCTTTGTTATAAAAAATCAAAAAGTAGATCTCAGGCTGCTAATGCAGGAAACTGCATACAGGCTGAGCCCTGGTTTGATACCAGTGGGCACTGGATTGTAGAGCAGTCTCTCTTCAGTGGTGGGACCCACATGGTTTTCCTTTCATGAGGGATCCACTCAGTCACCGGCTCCTCGGTCTCAGAAAATGCTCCTATGTTCTTTTCCATCAGCTGCTCGGCCTCCACCTCCATGCCCCCCAACCCCAGTCCTCCCCCAAAGAAGAGGATTCAGGCACTGGCTAGTACTCATCATCAGTGGTGATACAGTCAGCCTCTTTGGAGATTGTCCCCTCATCTTCTGGAGAGGAAGTTTCTTCATCTTGGGCAGATGTCTTTTCTTCAAGGGCAGAGGACTGCTTGCTGTCCTTGCTCTCTGACCAGATCATATAGGCAGTGCTTGAAGCAGTGATGGCCTTCTTGCCATATTGCCAGAGTAAATGATCTGGAAGCTGTTAGGCGCACCGTGGATGACGTCAGTGCGCACACTGTGTCTGAGGAGGATGAGTGGAGGTGCTTCAAGAAGGTGAACGCACGCAAAGCTACTGGTCCGGACGGGATTCCCGGCTGCGTCCTCAAGTCATGCGTGGCTGGCTGGAGTGTTTATCTTCAACCTTTCCCTCTCTCTGTCTGTAGTCCCAGCCTGCTTCAAAATGGCCACCATCATCCCTGTACCCAAATCCTCCACCATCTCCTCAATGAACGACTGGCGACCTGTAGCCCTGACCCCCATCGTAAGCAAATGCTTCGAGAAGCTGGTCAGGGACTTCATCTGCTCTGCACTACCCGACTCACTGGACCCTCTACAGTTCGCATATCGCCACAACAGGTCCACTGATGATGCCATAGCCCTGACACTACACACTGCCCTGTCGCACCTGGAGAAGAGAGACACGTATGTGAGAATGCTGTTTGTGGATTACAGCTCAGCATTCAATACCATCGTTCCCTCAAAGCTGGACAGGAAACTGCAGGATCTAGGACTGAGCAGCTCCCTCTGCAGCTGGATCCTTAACTTCCTGTCTGACAGACGCCAAGTGGTCAGACTGGGCAGCATCACCTCATCCCCCATCACACTGAACACTGGTGCTCCACAGGGGTGTGTACTGAGCCCTCTCCTGTACTCACTCTACACCTACGACTGCACGGCCACTAACAACTCCAACATCATTGTGAAGTTTGCGGACGACACTACAGTGGTGGGTCTTATCACCAATGGTGATGAGACGGCCTACAGGGAGGAGGTCAGCGCCCTGACCCACTGGTGTCAAGACAACCATCTCACCCTCAACGTCGCAAAGACAAAGGAGTTGATAGTGGACTTCCGGAGGTGCTGTGGAGAGAGTGAGCAGCTTCCGGTTCCTTGGTGTACATCTGGCTGAGAATCTCACATGGTCAGTACACATAAACAAAACAGCCTCTTCTTTCTCAGGAGACTGAAAAGATTCGGCATGAGCCCCCGCATCCTCAGGACCTTCTATCACTGTGCCATTGAGAGCATCCTCACTGGATGCATCACCACCTGGTATGGCAACAGCACCGCTTACAACCGCAAAGCTCTCCAGAGAGTAGTGCGGTGCTCTGAACGGATAATTGGAGGTGAGCTTCCCTCCCTCCAAGACATCTATAGGAAGCTTTGCCTGAGGAAAGCGGGGGGGGGGGGGGGGGGGGGGGGGGGGGATCATCAAGGACTCCAGTCACCCCAGCCATAAACTGTTAAGACTACTTCCCTCAGGAAGGAGGTTCTGCAGCATCCGGTCCCGAACCAGCAGACTGAGAGGCGGCTTTTTCCATCAGGCCATCAGACTGCTGAACACATCATAGACACCTCACCCTTACTACTGGAACTTCAACATTATGCACTCCACGCCTTTTGACAGGTAGCAGGAAATTTTCTTCCATCACTCCTGTTCTTGCTGGCTTGCACTGGCTGCCAGTTAAATACCGTATTCAATTTAAAATACTACTTTTCACTTACAAAATTATCAATAATTTGGCGCCGAGCTACCTCAATGAGCTTCTTAGGTTACACACTCCTGTCAGAGCACTTAGATCTGCTACCCAACTTCTTCTGGAGCAACCTCGTTCTCGGCTGAAGTCTCGTGGCGACCGTGCGTTTGCTGTAGCTGCCCCAGTCTTATGGAACAATCTATCCGGGCGTCTGACTCTATGCCACTGTTTAAATCACGGCTGACTTATTTATTTAATCTTGCTTTTCCACCTAGTTAATATTTGGTGTGCGTTGGTACATTTTTATCCGTTATGCTTGTTAACTACTTTTATGGTAGTTAACAAGTGGTACAAGGTCAGCAGCAGGTTGGAATCCAGTTTACTTTGGCGTTGGGTGGAATGTGCACAGCCGTGATGATCCCTACTGTTAGCTCTCTTGGTAGAAAAATAGGCCGGCATCTTACTGACATGTACTCAAGATTCAGGGAGCAGTGACTGTTTATAATTGTCCTGTTGTTGCACCAGCGTTCATGCATGTAAATACAGAGCCCCCCTCTGCTCTTGTAGTTTTACGGAGGGCGTTTATATAGATCAGCAATCTGGCTTTCCAAGCTAAATGATGATCTTCTAAATTATTGAGACACCATTTCAGCTCCAGATTACATGCTATGTACTTTTAGGAGTGCATTTGAGAGTTACACCAGGGAGTCAAGTAGTTGACTGACACCAAAACCTTTGTTTGCACACAACTATAGCATGCAAAGAAACCTCACAGCAATGAGTAGTGCAGTGTTAGTCTAAACACAAATTTGCTGATGTGTTTTACATAGTGCACGATGTTAAATTCAGACTTGGTTTTATTTTTGTTTTAAAAATCCTCTAGGTCCTGAATTTACATATAATTTGCAGTTGATGGCTCTGTTTGCAGTTATATGTTTAAATACGATAGGGTGATATAGTTTCTAAGTGGAATTTAAAATAAAATGGGGCTTGATTATTAAAAATCTTGCATGTGAGGAGACAGATTTTAAATTTGATTCTAGATTTAATAGGGAGCCAAAGAAGAAAAGGAGAAATATGCTCTTTCAAGTCCCTTTAAGTACTCTTAGTGCAGCTTTTTAGGGACTTTTACAACAACCTAATAATAATAATAATGAATTACTGTAGTAACAGGACAGGCTGTCATGTGTAGGCTGTGTGCAGGCAGACAACGTCCCCAGACAAGTTTGAACTTTTGCTGTTTTTCAGTTGTTTCTCAGCATCTCCATTCTGCTGCACCCAAGAAACTGTCATTTAGGTGACTAACCAGCCTCTTTGTGAGAGACTGTAACATCATGAGCAACAACACGGACAGTTTTCACTCTCTCCTGTATGCAGTAGACGAGTTGGCAAATAAGATTGATGATGATTGCGCACATTGCCCAAAGGCTCTAAACTCGCCTGTGCTCTGCGTGGAAAAGAAAAAAAAGTTTGCATGAAAAAT
The DNA here is from genome assembly GCF_041146795.1 of Maylandia zebra. Taxonomy (NCBI): domain Eukaryota; kingdom Metazoa; phylum Chordata; class Actinopteri; order Cichliformes; family Cichlidae; genus Maylandia; species Maylandia zebra. The sequence continues at coordinate 6,904,741 of NC_135170.1, forward strand.
TACCACTGGATTTCTGAAACATGCCAGCATACTATGTCCTCACCACCCTGCACAAGGCAGTCTCCTATTGCTAACTTGCATACTATCTGCATGCTGACCCGCCCCCATTTTGCTATATAAATAAACATTATACAATATCTCCAGCCTGCAGCTCCACCGCAGGAAATAAGGGGGAAGTCTGACTGTTGAGGCTCAACTTTCCAAAGAGTTTCCACGGAGTGACAAACATTTTAAAAGCCTGGAATCAGAAAGTCTGATGTGAAAAAAAAAAAGTCAGATTACAAGAAAAAAGAAGAAAACAGGTGGAGGACAAGGAGCTGTCAGCCTCAGGTGAGAAACCCACTGCCAAAGTTTCCAAGGAATTATACTGCAAGTGATGGTCAAAGTCATTTTTGTCATTTGTTCATAAGAAGGAATTGTAAATGTAATCCTAAAGTAGTAAAATATTGATAAATTACAGATTTATGTGTATGCACTGTTAGTAAATGAGGCCCACTGAAATAACCTTACTCTTGCAAGACATGTATGTATAGAATGATGCTCCAGAAATCTTTCAGTTCACACTCCATACAGCTGTTTTCTTACATTTACTGCAAATTAACCATTTACCTGTTATACCATCTATATGTCAAGCTTCCCAGTCTCACATTCAGCTGTTGGAGGATGAGATCTTCGCTGTGGTATTGATGGTATTTTCCTGGGTATTGATATTGAACCTTAAATTCTAGCACATGATGACTCTACCTAAATCATGTAATAAATTCAGTCTGCTCTTTGCTGTTAAATTCAACATCATTTTGGTAGTGTTCTTTACATACTGGCGATCCTTCTAACTGTACTGTCACAGAATTACTTGATATTGCCAAGTCATTTAACTAAGTGCATCTAGGTTTTATCTGGGTTTTAATCTTGGCCAGTCTATAAACTCCCTGCAAATGTCTGATTCATATGAAGGGAGTTTGGTCCGACCACAAATGTGTAATTTTTGATACAGCCAGTATTTTCTTCCCAGAAGAAAACCATTTAGTCTGACATTTTTAATGAGCACCTGACAGCCAGGTTTTCAGCTCTCCTTTCTCACGTCCACATCACCACACCTACTTTTTTGGACATCTTGGTTAATTGGATTAATAGTTTATGCTCATGAATTCTCAATGGGGTAGAAGCCTGATTACCCCCAGCTGTCAACCCAAACCCCTGAATCAGTGATCATATCCCATCCATTATCATGGAGACACAAATCCCCAGGTTCACTACCTTCACATGAAGGAGTTGCTAACCACACTCAGCCTGGTTTGATTAATAATCAATAACAATAATCAAGTGGTAACTAATATCTTGGACAAATTCCAAGCTGGTTTCCAGTGAAACCACAGCACTGAAACAGCATTACTAAAAAATACTAATGATATTCTTATGCATTTTGGATAAATATAGTCCTACTAGATTTATCTTCAGCTTTTGTGAATGTGTGTGTGAATGGGTGAATGACTGAATGTAGTGCAAAGCGCTTTGGGTTCCTTAGGGACTAAGTAAAAGCGCTATACAAATGCAGGTCATTTACCATTTTGACACCACTGATCATCCCACTTATCAACAAGTTACACAAGTGACATCAGTGGCAATGTTTACAGTTTTTAGCATACTCCTGGTGTTGTTGACCTCTGGCTTTGTGCTTTATGGATTCATGATTTGTTCTTTTGGATTTGTGATAAGTGAGTTTTGAATGCATAAATCCTGGAAAGTGTTCCCGACCTGCCGTCAGCTGAGCTAACCCCCACTTTTTAAATGGCATTGCCAACTATAGTGCCATACTACGAGTGCAACATTGCGATCACTGCTACAGTTAGCCGATTGTGTTTCAGCCTTCCTCAGTTCTACATGATTTCATGTCTTCATTCACTTGGCTTCCTCTTTCTCTGACACCAAAACCGTTTTTTGACTATGGTATGCAAATAATTACAATCCAATGAATAGTACAGTGTTACATAGTGCTCAATGTTAAATTTAGACTTGATTTAATTTATAACATCCTCCAGCTCTGCTTCCAGTTATGTTTAAATACAATAGGGATCACAAGTAGGTAGGGTTGCCAACCGTCCCTTAAAAAACGGAATCGTCCCGTATTTAGAAACAAAAGTACACGTCCCGTATTGAGCTAATAAGGGACGCACTTTGTCCTGTAATACAGTGAGAATCAAAAGTAGTCTATAAATGTTAATGGAATTAACGCTTTGTTTGAAAACATAATTCCCAGACCCTCTCCTGCTTTGTGACCAATGAGCTGACAGCACACTTATGACAATTCGAGTATGACAATTCAGATTATCTCATTGGTCGAGGAAAGGTCGCTTGCGGAGAAAATACCGGAAGACAACAGATGACCACAACAACAAGCATGGCCAACAGGGAAACAAACGCCGACACTGCGGTGCACGTCTCGGATGACAGTACATCTAAAGCTGGGCAAACACTGCGATTTTTTTCAGTCACGTTATTCAGCTCTTGCTCAAACTGCACGATTGACTCGCAGGGATTAGAAGTTTGCAGGTCACGATGCAGGGTCTCACACTATACGGCCCGATGCTCTGATGCGACCTGAGTGCTCACACTGTGCCAACATAACATGAAGGTTATAACAGAAAATCTGTCGCTCGCTCTCTCTCTCTGTCTTTCACTCACACAGACACACCACCACCATCAACTTTGCTAAATTGCTAATGAAAAACATGATCAGGCAGCTGTGATTGAGCAGCAGTGTAAATCCAACTATTTTCACGGTTGTTGTGGTTGTGATAATTTTGTGATGCCACATCGAAAAGGCTCGGATGAGCTTTCCAAAGTTCTACAAGTGCCTCCATCACTTGTGTCCAGATCACACGCTGCACAGCCGTGCTGCACCGTCTTTTTCACCGATGTTTACGTGTTTGCGCATGAGCAGTGTGAGCGGCTGTGGTGACACCCTCACGAGCGATTGATGATCGGGAGCTGGTCGTGAGGTGTTAATCGCTTCTCGTTACCCCACGTATACTACACGACGCACGATGAAGGCCAAAATCGGGCCGATCACCAAATCGGTCGCACGACTCAAAAATCGGCTCAAAATGGGCCAAAAATCGCACAGTGTGAGCCCAGCGTTAGAGCAGCAATGTTTGTTCCCCTCAGAGAAAGAAAAGAAAAAAGGCTGCAAAAGTACAGGGAGGACTGGGAAAAGGAAAACACCTGGCTGGGAAAGTGCACGATAACACCTATAAAGCGCACTGCACTGTGTGCCGGCGCACTTTTTCCATAGGCATGCTTCTAGTGGTGGGCACAAGAAGAACATGAGGGGCGTGAAAGCTCGGGGAACCCTTAACCAATTTTTTGTCCACCAGGCCACGGCAGAAGCAGATATGGTATGTAAACATTGGTTTGTTGTTTAAACCCTCTGGTTAAGGTTAATATGGGCATGTGCGGTGAATATCAGCGCTATGTGGCCAGAAGTGTGATAATATCATTTATTTTGTGTAATAAACAACTGCAAGGATGGATGATTACAACAAATAGATGAATAATACATAAAAGTAATACATAGATGAATAATGATGATGAGTTAAGGTGCGTAATCATGGGAACAAGCGGGTTTACAAACAGGAGCAGCTGATTAGCATTAGAAAAGCTGAAATAATACCGCAACTGAAGCCAATTGTACTAAATGCACTATATGTGCACTGTTACAAGAATATTTTTCGTTCTATTGCTTTCTATTAATTTATATAATTTTAAGTTAAGCAGGACAGAGTTCTTTTAAAGAAAGATTTACTTATATTCTCAAAAGTTAAGCATGACAGGCTTCTGTTTAAGAAAGAGACCTGTTTTACTGTGTTAATGTTGTCATTTTGAGCTAAAAATAAATGGCTAAATGATCATTTGTTTCCCATATGGTCATATCACAAAGAATATGCATCTGCTTAAATCAAATTCAAGTCAAATGGTTAAAAAATAATTTCACACACACAAAAAAAGAGCTACCACACTGGGAAGGGTGAAGACAACTGGGTCGCCCGGCCCTGGCCACGAGGTGTCCCTTATTTATTTTTCAGGGAGTTGGCAACCCTACAAGTAGGCAGTGTTGGGGAGTAACGGAATACATGTACCGCCGTTACGTATTTAGAATACAAAATATGAGTAACTGTATTCCGTTACAGTTACCGTTTAAAAAGGTGGTATTCAGAATACAGTTACTTTGTTGAAATAAATGGAATACACTGGGGTACTTTCCTGTTTCATTTTGTCGCGGGTCAGGACTGTTTGGGTTTTGTTTGACAGCTACGGTCTGTTGTTCCAGGCGGCAGCAAACTGCGGTGACACCCTCACGACCAAGCGATTGATGATCGGGAGCTGGTCGTGAGGTGTCAATCGCTTCTCGTTACCCCACGTATACTACACGATGCACGACGCACGATGAAGGCCAAAATCGGGCCGATCGCCAAAACGATCGCACGACTCAAAAATCGGCTCAAAATGGGCCAAAAATCGCACAGTGTGAGCCCAGCATTAGTCAGAGGTCCCTTTACTACAGTTCAGAGTCGTGGACCTTCAGTAATAGTAATAAATCACACAGCAATAGTACATTCACATTGTTGTAAAAAGCATGATAATATTGTAGCGGGTCAGGGCTGTTCGGGGTTCTGCTTGTACAGTTATGTTTTGTGTATGTTGCCATGGTGACGGGTGACGCCCCCTCGCTGCGACGGTGTGTCCTTCCGGGGTCAGAGGGCGCCCTATGTGTGTTGTGGTTGCCGCGCTGAGCAGTTAGCTAGTGGCAGTGTGTTCTTCTGCAAATGTAATAAACGGCTGTGCTCCCTGGCTAGCTCACGGGAAGCAAGACCAAACGATACCTCCGTCTCCTCCTTGTCTGAACTCGCCACAATATATTAAGTAATCCAAAGTATTCAGAATACGTTACTGTCATTGAGTAACGGAATAGGTTACAGAATACATTTTGGGGCATGTATTCTGTATTCTGTAATGGAATACATTTTAAAAGTAACCTTCCCAACACTGCAAGTAGGAGTGAACTGCTCTATTAGGGTGATATGGTACTAAGTAGTATTAACAAGATATGATGGGCTTGATTATTTAAGACCTTTTATGTCAGGAAAAGGGTTTTAAATTTGATTCTGGATTCAATAAGGAGCCCAAGAAGGAAAGGAGAAATCCATCCATCTATCTTTCCCTGCTCCCAGATGGCCAAACGCCTCACCCTATCTCTAAGGGAAATGCCAGCCACCCTTTGGAGAGAGCTCATTTCTGCCGCTTACACCCTCGTTCTCATTCTTTCAGTCACTACCCAAAGCTTGTGACTATAGGTGAGGATGGGGACTTAGATCAAGCGGTAAATCAAGAGCTTCGCTTTTGCGGTCAGCTCTCTCTTTACCATGACAGACTGGTACAGCGTCTAAATAGCCATTCACCTGTTACACCGCCTATTTGTCAAGCTTCCTAGTCTCACGTTCAGCTGTTGGAGGGTGAGATCTTCGCTGTGGTATTGATGGTATTTTCCTGGGTATTGATATTGAATCTAACTTAAAGCAACTCTGTTGCTTGTGAAGCTCGCACACAAGAATTTCACTCACATGTACTGTACCAATGTACCTGCACATGTGATGTGACAATAAAAGTGATTTGATTTGATTTAAAATTCGAGTGTCATGATGACTCTACCTAAATCGTGTAATGAATGCTTCAATCTGCTCTCAGATGCTGCTGTTAAATTCAACATCATTTTGGTAGTGTTCTTTTTTTTAAAGACATTTTTAATGAGCACCCGCCAGCTAGGTTTTTCAACTTTTTTATTTCTCATGGTGTCTCATTTTGACACCACTGATCATGCCACTTACCAACAAGTTACACAAGTGACATCAGTGGCACTGTTTACAAGTTTTGGCATACTTAAGGTCCCTGAGTTGTTGACCTGTGGCTTTGTGTTTTATGGATTCATGATGTATTCTTTTGGATTTGTCATAGTATTCATGTTCAAGACTTATTTTGTCCCCTGTTTAAATTAGTGCTTCTGAGTTTGTCATCTTTGCTTTTAGTTCTTGGTTTCTCTTTAGATAAGAAGTTATTTCTGTTTCAAGTTAGATGGAAACATCTACATATAGGCAAATAAAATTCTTCAAAATGTAAGAGAACTGTTTTTATTATTATTATTAATTTTGTTAGATTTTTTTAAATATCGGATGTTGGAATTAATTGTATATAACTATAATAAATTTGGTACAAAAAACCGAGAGAGGAATTTAGTTCCTTTTCTGCTGTCAGCTCAGCAGACTGAGGTAGCTCAGTCTGTAGAATTACAGTAGTAACAGGACAGGCTGTCATGTGTAGGCTGTGTGCAGGCAGGAGTGGTGGTAAGGAGGACCCAATGTACAAACACTCTGAGGCAGAAAGTAAACTCAAACTTTGATTTATTGCTAGATGGCAGACAGAGAACTAACAAAACTAAAAATACAAAAACTAAACTGAAAATAACAATAAACTGAACTGACAAGCAGACAGACCACACAGCATGAAATGAGGGTAGATCACAACATAGACAGAGGAAAACACAGAGCTTAAATACACAGAGGGAGCAATCAGGGAATGAGAGACAGGACGAAAACACAGCTGGAACAAATCAGGCCTAGTGAGACAAGGGAAGCAAAACCAGATACATTAACATAGGACACAGACTTTTAAAGTAAAACAGGAAACATAACAGAGATGCGGACTTAACAAGGGGATACAGCTGACAGGGGAGACAGAGCAACTACGAGCACAGACAGAAACCAGAAGGCAGTACTCTAACAAAGAAACCAAAAGATTAGAAATGATGAATAAGGGCAAAATCAAAGTTAAACAGCAATGACAACTCAAAACTCTGGGTCAATGACCCAAGTCTCCTTTTTTTTTTTTTCCTTTCTTGTGTCCCGTTTGGATCTTTAGCCATCAGAATTGTTGTCTTAAGGCCAAGAAAGATGCCAAGCGGATTTATTTTACCAAGTGGATCATCATGGCCTTGCCATATTGGTCCATTTGATTGACCTTTATTATAATTATGAATTTATTTTATTTTCAGTTGCTACAAACGGGACAGACATGACTGGGGGATAGGACAGGGAGAAAGAATGAAAGAAAGAGAGGGAGAGAAAGAAAACCAAAGGGGAGAAGAGACGGTGAGAAGGGGGGGAAGAAAGAAAGAAAAACAAACAAAAAAAACAAAACACCCGGGTCACCTGTATGGAGAAAAAAAACAGAAGAGAAAGCAAACAACAAAGAGCAGCATAAAAAAAACCGGCACCATCACAATAAACTAGCTAGCAGTAGATATCAGTAGATACAAAATAATAAATGATATTGTGCAGCACGCAAGATAGACAGCGCACAATGTGCTTTGAGGCAGCAGCCAAGAAAGCTGTAGTCCGCGTATGTGAATACCCGTGTGTACACCTGTGTGCATACCTGTGTGGATCAGCATGCTTGCATTCCAAAGGTTTCTCCGTGTAACGATCTGCTAGGGAGTGTGGGGAGCCACAGCCCCGTCCTCCAGGGTATGAAGCAGGTATGGAGGAGATCAAAACTCCAGACATCCAGAGGCCCCCAGAACACAAGAGACCAAGGAAGACCAACAGAGGGGCAGCCGCGCCACTGTCCCAGAAAGAGCTGAGGAGAGTCCCAGATGAGGGCTCACTCAGCAGCCGCGGAGCAGAAGCCAGGGGGAGCTCCGCCGTCAGCCAGCCGTGCCTGAGTGACCGAGCCCCAGGCCGAGAGGCCGGGGGCACCCCACCTCCGAAGTGGCCCGAGCGAGCCCCAGGCTCCAGGCCCCGATAAGCGGCCGCCAAGGAGTGAGCCGGTGTGTACCCGGACGCCCACCCCCAGACACAAAGAACCACCAACGCACCGACACCTGAGGGAGTCCGCCACTGGCAGGGGAAGTGGTGGTGGGTGGAGATAGGCCTCCAAACCTTGGAGGGCCTGAGATGTCCCCAGAGAGGTGGCGTCTGATACCCAACCTGACATATAGACACAGACATACAGGCACACACAGACACAAACATCCATTCCCACCCTCATGCTCTCATATGCACTTACTCCACACTCAACCAACGTGGAGACAGACATAAAGATACGCTGTACACACGATCACACTCCCCAAGCGTACTCTACGAACCGGGTCTAGGTACCCTTGCCCCTGGAGGGGGGAACTGCACCCAGACCCAGGTGGTGTTACCCTTTTCCCTGCGGTGGGGGGAGGCAGACCGCCCCGACTCCGCAGCAGCAGGGAGGCCCCACACTCCAGACCGCAGTCGGACGGCCAACTCCTCCTCCTAGCCCCCCCGCTCCAGCAGGCCGCAGAGAACGGGGGTGAGAGAAGACTCCAAACCTCCCTCCACCCGCTCATTGTAGTGTTGATGCATGTGTGTTCTAAGGTGCAATTAAAACCCAGGAGGGCATGGAGCAACTACGAGCACAGACAGAAACCAGAAGGCAGTACTCTAACAAAGAAACCAAAAGATTAGAAATGATGAATAAGGGCAAAATCAAAGTTCAACAGCAATGACAACTCAAAACTCTGGGTCAATGACCCAAGTCTCCTAACACAGGCACAGAGATGAGTCCATAGTCAGAGGCCATAAGATCATTTGTAACCTTCACTAGTGCTGCTTCAGTATTGTGATTACTTCAGATTAATTATTATTCTCATTAATTAATGGGAGTACTTCTTTCAGCAGTCCTGTACTTGGCTCTGACAGACATGTTGATGGCTTGGAGGAAGTGATTGTTGAAGTTAATTAAGAAAGATCAATCAGAGAAAAAGAGTCAAATAAATATCAGTAGCATTAAAGATGTAAAGGATTTATCTGTGGGAGGTTATGAATTTTTTTTGATGGTTAAAATGTTCTTTCGAAACAAATTCATGAAGTGCCAGAACTAGTGATAGTTGGATAATGTAGTGATAAGACTACACACCTTTGGAGCGGGAGTTCAGTTCCCACCCAGTTTCCAGTAAGGGTCCTGGCTAAATCCCCCATGCTAAAAACCAAGCCCTGGAATGGCGTGGCTACATCTGCAGCAGGGACGCAAAACATTTCACTCCATGTTGTACTTTGTATGATTGTGTATGTGACAAATAAGGCTTATTTGTTAGTTAAATTATAGGATCAACTGAGCGCTGACGTTTTGTCAGCTTACAATTATAATTAGCTACAGTGCTGAAAATAAACCTTTGGTTGGTCTCATTATATTCAATCAGCGATGAATTGTAAGATGTCCGAGCTTTATGGAGGGTTTTTCTTTTTAATAGAGACACTTCTAATTGCTACTTTAGCACTTCTGATTTTATAGTCCAGTAAAGTCACACTAAATACATTCAGCAGCCTCTTTACTAGGTATGCCTCTTCAACTGCTTGTTAATATAAATATCTAATCACCCAATCAAGGGTCAGCATTTAGGCATTTAGACGTGGTGAAGAAAACCTGCTGAAGTTCAAATTAAGCACCAGAAATAAAAGTGATTGAGAGTGACATAGTAGTTTATACCTGACAGGCTGGTCTGAATGTTTCAGAAACTGCTAATCTACTTGGATTCTTTCAGACAATTAGGATTTACTGATGGTCTGAAAAAAAATAAAATCAGTAAGCAGCAGCTTTTCTGGGTAAATTAACCTTGTTGATGTCAGAGGTCAGGCGAGAATGGACAGACTACTTCAAGCTGATAGCAAGGTAACATTAAATCGAATAGCCACTTGTTACAACTGAGGTACAACACTGACCTTGTTGAAGCTATGCCACAAAGCTCTGAAGGCAAAAGGGGGTCCAACCCCATACTAGAAGGTATATAGGCATGTCAACTAAGACAGCCTTACAATATCCAGAGCCTTCAGGAAACTAGCGTGAACCTCCTCCTCCCTAGGGGCCCTGCCACTAATGATTTAACTGCCTGAGAGACCAGGTAACTGTCGGTACCTATAGCTGCCTCTGAAGGCCCATGGGCTACCCAAGCCTGAGCGGACTCCTTCAACCTGATGTTCCCTTCACCTCTGGTGTCCACCATCTGGTTCAGGGATTATTACCATGACGGGCACCAACCACCTTGTGGCTGCAGCTCCTTTAGCAATGGAGGTGCTGAACATGGTTCATTTGTCCCCAGTCTCCCTCAGAATGCTGTTGAAGCTCTGCCGAAGGTAGGAGTTGAAGATCTTGTGGACCAGAGCCTCTGTCATGCGTCCCCAGCACACTCTCACCATACATTTAGGCACGCCAGGTCTATCCATCATCCCTCTCCCACCTGATCCAACTCACCACCAGATTAGGTTAGTAGTTCACAATTAAGCTTCTCTCTTCACCTGAATGTCCGGAACATATGACTGCAGATCTGATGCATCCATCCATCCATCCATCCATCCATCCATCCATCCATCCATCCATCTTCTTCTGTTTATCTGGGGCCGGGTCGCGGGGGCAGCAGCTTAAGCAGAGAAGCCCAGACCTCCCTCCCCCCAGCCACCTCCTCAGCTTATCCAGGGGAATACCAAGGCGTTCCCAGGCCAGCCGAGAGATTTAATCTCTCCAGCGTGTCCTGGGTCTGCCCCGGGGCCTCCTCCCGGTGGGACATGCCGGAATACCTCACCCAGGAGGCGCTGAGGAGGCATCCTTGTCAGATCCCTGAACCACCTCAACTGGCTCCTTCGATGTGGAGGAGCAGCGCCTCTACGCTGAGTCCCTCCCGGATGGCCAAACATCTCACCCTATCTCTAAGGGAGAGGCCAGGCACCCGTCGGTGAAAGCCCATTTCCGCTGCTTGTATCTGCGATCTTGTTCTTTTGGTCACTAGATCAACCGGTAAATTGAGAGCTTTGCTTTTACACACAGCTCCCTCTTCAACACAACTTCACCACAACTTTATCTTTGAAGATGCCGCCAGTAAGGATGGCTGCCGTCGCTCGGTGTCCTCCTCAACTTTGCATTCTTCTTATGTTCGTTATGTTATTTCTTAGTTTCTTTGCAGCCTGTGATGCTTTTATCCCCTATGATAGACAAACTCTCCTGAACATTCGACAAAACTCAAAAACCAACTTTTTTGTGAATGGTGGTGACTCACCTTTGCTACCTGGGCAGAAGAAACACCGGAGAAAAAGGGGTAAAAGAGCCAGGATTCGGGTCAGGCTGAGAAAAAGACGACATCGCACCCCGCTTGCCAGCATTCTTCTAGCAAACATAAAGTCCTTGGAAAACAAGCTGGATGAACTAAGGGCCAGGATAACTTTCCAAAGGGACATTAAGAACTGCAATGTCTTTGTTTTCACAAACAAAGACATTTCACATTGTCCCTGAGGAGCTCTCCATTAACCGCCGGGACAGAACAAAGGACTCAGGTAAATGTAGGGGAGGTGGCATGTGCGTAATGACCAACAAACGGTGGTGTACTGATGTACAGACAGTTTCGTCAGGGTGTTCTCCTGATTTTGAACACCTCATGATCAGATGCAGACCCTTTTATTTGCCCAGGGAGTTTACAGCGGTATTCTGCACCGGACGAACTGTTTGACATTATCGACCGGCATGAAGCGTTACACCCGGAGGCTGCTTTTATCGTGGCTAACGACTTTAATAAAGCCAACATGAAGAAAGTTCTGCCGAAGTTTTACCAGCATGTAAACTTTCCAACCCGTGGTCACAACACCTTGGACCATGTTTACACTCTGTACGCACATGCCTACAAAGCCCACCCCGACTGGCCTTTGGCAAATCAGAACACTCCTCTGTTCTGCTGCTGCCAGCCTATTGGCAGAGGCTGAAAAGCGACCAGCCCATGACGGTTCAGTTCAACGGTGGACCGACCAATCAGACAGCACCCTGCGTCACTGCTTTAGCATCACAGACTGGGAAATCCGCTGCTGACAACAACATCAACAATTATGCTGATTACGTAACAGACTTTATTCACAAATGCACCAATGACGTTGTACCGAGGGCTATTGTACGAACCTATGCCAACCAGAAGCCGTGGGTTCTGGTTGCAGCTGTCTGGGTGGCTGGTCTCAGACGATCTTGGAGGTGAACCTGCTGGATGTGGAGGTCCTGGGCTGGTGTGGTTACACGAGGTCTGCGGTTGTGAGGCCGGTTGGATGTGCTGCCATATTCTCTGAAACGCCTGTGGAGACGGCTTATGGTTGAGAAATGAACATTCAATGCACGGGCGACAGATCTGGTTGACATTCCTGCTGTCAGCATGCCAATTGCACGCTCCCTCATTGCTTTGGCATCTGTGGCATTTTGCTGTGAGACAAAACTGCACATTCCAGGGTGGCCTTTTATTGTGGGCAGTCTGAGGTACACCTGTGCACTACTCATGATGTCAGATCAGCATCCTGATGTGGCACACCTGTGAGGTGGGATGGATTATCTCAATATAGCAGATGTGCCCACTACCACACATTTGGACTGATTTGTGACCACTGTTTGGGAGGGATGGTTATATTGTGTATCTGGAATGAATTTTAGGTCTCTACGTCCATCCCATGGGGAATGGGAGCAGTAACTAAGGTGTTGCGTTTATATTTTTGTTGAGTGTACAATACATAGTACACCCTTTACTAAGCTATGAGTTTCAGTGCGGTACTGTTACAGTATATATTTTTACTTCCCCCACAGAAAATATCATACCGGAACAGTGTGTCTAACACTGCATCATGAAAGAGACTACAGTTATGATGATGCTCCTGTCAGGTCAGTTTGAATTATTTATTTCCACTTCATTTATTTTCATTGTTTTAATTGCACAAAGAAAACAAAATGTGTGCATTTGTCTATGATTTTTTGACCACAAATTATAAATTGAGTTTGTTTTCAAATGCTTCGAAGCGCACATTTGTGGTCAGTGATTTGACTGCACTCTGACATGTCACCCATTTTAGCTGTTTTTGCTACTAAAGACACCAAACTAAAAAAATTAATTATGTGTGTGTGTGTGTGTGTGTGTGTGTGTGTGTGTGTGTGTGTGTGTGTGTGTGTGTGTGTGCACATATCATTTCCACAGGACTGTTTTACTTACCTGGCTATTTTCCTCATCTTTACAACCTTGTTGAATATGGAAGAGACTGGACCAGAGCTCAGGAATACTGCAGGAACAAGTATACTGACCTAGCCATTGTACATAATGAGCAAGACTTGGCCAAACTGAGGAACCTCACAGAAGGGTTTTCTAATGTGTGGATTGGACTTATACCTGACACTGAAGCATGGAAGTGGTCTCTGGAAAACCAGGATTACTATGGTGAAGGGGAGACTGAGTTCAGGATGTGGAATGACGAGGAACCCAATGGTTTAGGACACCATAAAGTTTGTGCAGCAATGCTTAAAAATGGGAAATGGGCAGATGTAGAATGCAACAGCCAACTGCCATTCTTCTGCTACAATAAAAGTAATTAAATACAATATGCATACTGTATATCAGTGTCCTGATTATTATCATGACTATCATTGTAATCTCAAATGGAGGTGATGAATAAGTAACACAGATGTATAGTTCATTTGCATTCTTTGGCTGAGCAGTGAAGTTAGACCCTTACTTATGTTTCTTTGCTCAAATGTTTTCAGACACATCACGCTTCATATTTGTGAATATGAGTAACACCTGGGAGGATGCTCAGAGCTACTGCAGAAAGAACCACACTGACCTTGCCAGTGTGAGAAACCAATCTGAGAATGAAGAGCTGAAAAAGATAACAGTGAGTTCCTACACGTGGATTGGACTATACAGAAATTCCTGGAAGTGGTCGGATGGAACTGCACAGTTATTACACAACTGGGCTCCTGATAAACCATCCAAGATAGCCACAGATGCATGTGGGACTATATTTAAAGGCAAGTGGGTCAACTATCATTGCGGTGCAAACTGGTACTTTGTCTGTTATACTGGTGAGTTCTGATTTTACTGTATTTTTAATATATTCTGATATTTTCTTTAGTCTCAGAAGATCGTTACATCACAGCATTTTTTTTCCCTCATTCTTTTTTTATAAACTCAGCACTCAGGGAGAGGAAGGTGCTGAAGATTAAGCTGAAGAAAACTGACCCCTCTGTGGAAATGGAGGACCTGGAGGAGGAAATCTTGGAAAAGGTCATACCTGAGTTTCAAATAATATTTACCTATAATGAAAAAAATAAACGTTTTACTCAAAGAAAGTCTTTATAACAGGTATGTGATATCAAAAATAAGACTGACAGCAAAACCGACATGAAATGAATCTTTTTTAAATAGATGAATATAGTAATAAAAATAATGATAATTCAAAATGTTATCAGGTGCCTCAGCATTTTTCAATTTAACGCAGTTAGCAGATCACAAAATATGTGCCCAAAACTGAAATCTGGGGCCACTTCCTGTATTGCAAGTGGCAACAAGGACCAGAGACAGTTCAGTGCATACTGCATTGCAGTCTTCAACATCTAAGTGAAATGCTTAAGGTCTTCTTGAGACTTTAGGATGAGAGTGAGTCCAGTCCAGTTTATTGTTCAGATAAACACCAAGGTACCTGTAGCTGTCCACAGCCTCAATGTCCATACCTTGGATGTTATTTGTGCCTGCGGAAGTCTACCACCAGCTCCTTGGTTTTATTAGTGTTGATCTGGAGGTAGCTCAGCTGGCACCACTCCACAAAGTCTAGGGTCAGATCTCTGTACTCCTTGTCGTCCCCATCAGTGATGAGGCCGACTATTGCAGAGTCATCAGAGAACTTCTGCAGGAAGCACTGGGTGGAGTTGTGGGTTAAGTCTGCAGTGTAGATGGTGAAGAGAAACGGAGCCAGAACCGTTCCCGTTCCCTGTGGGGCCCCCGTACTGCAGACGACCCTGTCCGACACACAGCCCTGAGTTCTCACATACTGTGGTCCGTCGATGAGGTAGTCCAAAATCCAGGTAGAGAGGTGATGGTCCACACCTGAGTTCTCCAGCTTGTCCTTCAGGACTGTGGGCAGGACGGTGTTGAAGGCACTGGAGAAATCAAAGAACATGATTCTCACAGTGCTCCCAGCGGTCTCCAGGTGAGAGAGGGAACGATGCATGAGGTGAATGACGGCATCATCCGCTCCAATGCCAGGCTGGTAGCCAAACTGAAGAGGGCCCAGTGATGAGATCACCAGGTGCCAAAGCTGAGCCAGGACCAGCCGCTCCAGGGTCTTCATCAGGTGGGATGTCAGAGCCACTGGCCTGTAGCTGTTGAGGTCCTTGGGGCATGAGGTCTTTGGCACTGGTACAACATAGGAGGTTTTTACAGAGCTGTGGGACTCTCCCCAGCCTCAGGCTCAGGTTGAAGACGCACTCCATCACCCAACACAGTTGGTCTGCGCAGGACCTGACAACCTTTGAGCTGATACCATCTGGACCCGCTAACTTCCTGGCTTTAATCCTCCTCATTTCCCTCCTAACCTGGGTGGTGAGAAAGACAGGCTGGAGCCTTGTGTTGAGTTGTTTTGGATGCTGTTGTTGGGGATGGAGAGGAGTGAGCAGGGTGAGTAGAGGAGGTGTGAAGTGTCAGAGGTGGAACAGCAGCAGTGGGGGTGGGTGAGTTGAAGACTGCCTCATGGATGTGAAGCTAGTCAGAGCCTTTAACACTGTCTTATTTTGACTGAGCATAAAGATATGAATCGTAAGTGGGAAATAGATACCAATTAACACCTCACCATAAAAAAAGATCAGAATAGAGGTGGAAACCGTTCGTGAACCCCTAAGGGGAAACCACACCTATGCACGGCACAGGGGATTTGCCTCCAGTTGTGGTGTGCATTGAGGAAGGCAACATATTTTACACGTTTTCTTCATTTCGTCACTTTTTTTATTCATAGATCTGGGCAAACTGCACAATAAAGCTTATTTGAAAAGTCCAGTATTTGAAAAGTAAAATCTTACTGCTAAAAATACAAAACTGAGTTTAGTAATAATCTTTTTATAGAAGCCAACTAAAATATTGAAGAACAAACATTATTTACTGAAAATGTACTTAAAGTACAGTTTTGTTAATGTGTAGAAAGTGATATTTAAATGTCATCATTATAATTACATGTTCATCAAGTGATGAAGCTCTTTCTTTACCTCTAGGTAAATGATTTATTAAAACGTTTTCCCACAGACAAGTCTCATTAATCAGAGATATTTAAAGATTCAACAGGATATTAATGAAGCATTTATGTTTCACAGTTCAGACAGAGACTGACAGAGCATGGCCTGAGTGGAGTCTTCAAACTACAATGGGTGAAGCAGCCTGATGGGAAGAAGCATGTTGAAGAAGAGGAGGAAGTAAAAGAGGCAAACTGTGGGGTCAAATAAAACATTTCATTATCCACATTTGATTATTGAATTCTCCTATTCAGGACATATGTTTAATTGGTTAGGTTAATATTCTTACAGTAAGGTACAAGTTTTTACTTTAGCAATGAAGCTTATGCATAAATTCAATAAGTAAGATCAGTCATCAGTCATCTGCCTGCTTTCTTGGGTGTTCAGCTGCTTTTCTATTTACATGTCTACTGCTTTCTCACGCTGTCAATCTCAATACTGACATCATTACTTTAGTCCAATCATCTTTTCACCCTTTTGCTTTGAGCCAATTAGCCTCTGCTTCGCATGCTTTAAATCTCAGCTCTCCATTGTTCTTTTTTTAGACTTTTTTTGTGCAGCCTGCTTCCTCCCCATCTCCACCTCAGACACCTCAGACAGAGCTCTATTCAAACCTCAGTCTTCATCTTCACCACCACCACCATCTAGACTCCAGGGGGCCGTGTCCTAAATCCTATACTGGTCCACTTGATTGTCATAGTTTATTAGGTTTTAAAAAATATATATATTATTATTATTATTATTATTATTATTATTATTATTTAGAGTTATTACAATCAGAACAGACATGACCATGGAATGGGAAAGATAAAAGAAAAGGAAAAAGAGAAGTTGGGAAGAAAATTAACAGAAGGAGAAAAATGGAGGAGAATAAGGACAGAGAGAAAAGACACTGAAAATCTGCTTCAACACCTTTTTGAAATAAAGATGTATTGATAAAAATAAATATAAGCAGCCAAGTACATTTGTTTTTAACCAGAAAATATTTTAGGAAACGGTTTGTGAGCTGTCAAGGATGATGCACACAACCAAATACAGGATTTAACACCTGGCCCTACAGAAGGAATAATAGTGGTGTTGTGGATGCATAACAATTTGACCATCTTAAATGTTGTTAGTCTTTCATATTCTGCTTATGCTGTAATGCTGATGACTTAAAGACAGAAATTATAGTCCACCAACCAGCTGCTGACATTATTGACGTTATGTGTGAGAATAAGTTAGAATACATAGATAACTCTGTATCCAAAGGACTTAGAATGTCTTTCATATTTACTGACAGTCAGGAGAGTCAGGAGAGACTCAGATGTTGCCTAAGTTGCCTTTTATTTTTTGGATTTCATGAACTTACTTTATCCCTTTGAGTAATATTTAGAAACATATGTTCATATGGCAATATAAATTCATAGGTGGTAGTTCTATGTTGTCCTTCTGCTTAGGAGCATAGCTATATTGTATCCAGTAGCTTGCACATGCTTATCCTGTTGCTGTAACAAGTAAACCATTATGCAAATTGTCTGTTATGTTCATTTACCTACAGCCATCGTTGTCAACTCCCCATGCTGTCTCCGCTGGTGCAGTTGAACCAAACTTGTTGCATTAAAATCACTGAAGTGATTCCCAAGACTCTGGCATTTTTATTCAACTGTGATACAAATTTTGCTCATCTCCCTTGACTTTTAACCCAACAAACATGCTCTGTGTACCAATCAAATGAACTATGGAAGAGAGGCAAAAGGGAGGTCAGGCTGGCAAAGGGAGGACCCAAACGAGGACTTCCTATGTAGAATACAGTGTGTTTATTTAGAGTGAACAAATGACAAAATGCAAATAATCCCCAGTGCGTGCTCTCTTAGGGTGCTTGTTCCCTGCTCCCGTGCTGTGACTTCTCCCAGTGTCCGTGGTGAGTATTTCTGCTCCTTTCGTCTCGGTATACATGTTCCCCTCTTTCCACTCGTTTCTTCAATTCTCCTGGAAACAACAAAACAAATATTGTTTCCATAGAACTTTCTGCCAACCAAGTTTAATAGGACTTCTTATTCAGCTTGTCAGATCCCTTATCTTCTGGTGAGGCTGATGTTCAAAATATTGCTGCCTCAATTTGGTTTAGTTTAGCTAAAGTTCTTTTAGCTGTGATGTTCGTGGAAATAGGCCCTGGCAGGGTCTTCCAAAGCAAACTGATCTCCTGGAAGAGGCCAGAATAATCATAATTCAAAAACTTCCCAATAAATCTTAGATACTTTGTCTTAAAGTGGGTAATCAGGGCCCCCTAGTGGGGCCATACCTAGCAAGCATGGGTCTTGATCAGGTACAGTACAAAAGAAGTAATCATTTTCTATATGACTTATCCATCTATCGAAGCTATCTAAACATTTGCTATATGAAAAGTAACTGTCCAATGGCCTTGCCACCATTCCTATAATAGGAATGGTGGCTTTCATGAGTCTTTCTCATGACAGCAAGAACTGCAATTACTCATTCTCATCTCTGTGATGGAATTTTTCAGTGCAAAATGTCTCAGTTCAGCATTTTTAAGCTGTTTGTTGAACCATGTTGAATCATTACTGACCTCAATTGGGGCGAGTGAGGCCTGCAGTTGTTCAGATATTGTTCTGGATTTTTGTGACCTCCTGGATGAGTCAGCAGGTACAGCCTGCTCTGCACTTTCCTGTAGAGGGCGTCTGAATTGTGAGTCCAGTCCAGTTTATTGTTCAGATAAACACCAAGGTACCTGTAGCTGTCCACAGCCTCAATGTCCATACCTTGGATGGTATTTGTGCCTGCGGAAGTCTACCACCAGCTCCGTGGTTTTACTGGTGTTGATCTGGTGGTAGTTCAGCGGGCACCAGTCCACCCTAACCCTCTCCTGGAGTAATTGTGGTCGGTGGGCCAAACCTGGGAGGCTTCACCACTAATCCAAGTTTTTTTCATTTATGGATAATTGCTCTCACTGTGGTTTGCTGTAGTCTCAAAGCCTTAGGAATGACTTTGTAACCATTTCCAGACTGATAGATGTCAGTGAATTTTGTTTTTCATCTGCTCTTGAGATATTTTAGATTTTGGTATGATGTGTTGATTTTTGAGAGCTTTGGTAGCCTTTCCAAACAAGTAATACTTGTTTAGTTATTTTCCAAATGTACTGTCATGAACCTTAACATTTAAAATGTTAACTGAGGCCTGTAGAGTTAAAGATGAAGCTGTTTTTGTTTGTTGTTTTGTTTTGCATTTTATCTGAGCATTGCACAGGTGGACCGTGAAGTGATTTTGCAGGAATGTCCACTCCTGTGAAGAAAGTCAACTTTTTCCCCCCACTGTTGTGAATAACCTTTCTCACTGTAGAATAACTGACTTCAGTTTGTTTGGAAATGCCCTTGCTATACAACCATTCCCAGACTGACGGGCAGCCACATCTTCTTTCAGCTTTTCCTTGTCATGGTGTTAAAAATCCCCCGAATAACCCAAACTTACAAAACAGAAAAGAAGTGATCCGAAGAAGAACTATACTCGTGCACCACCTCTAGGCTCTGTTATCAGGTTGTCTACACATTGTGGGGGTCATTGGCCAATCACAGGCCTTTTCAGTGAAAAAGGGTTGTTATGTTATGTTGTGGCCTTTTTGCACCGACAGATGAGGGATTTTATCTGTGTCATGACTCGCTCCATAAAGTCGCACCCAAATCACTGGTAAATAGAAGTATTTATTTATTATTTATTTGGATTCAGTTGGTCCAGTGGAAAATCTCCTGTGGAGTGGATCATGGGACATGACAGAGTGTCCTAAGAATCACTCAATGGGTTCCACGACCAGGTACAACCTGTCATGGTTGGCTGTGTGGCAGGCAAGCAGAAGTGGTGGACCCAAAATTGCAGGACTCTTGGAGATGGGAATAAACTGAAAATGCAGCTTTATTGCTGGAGGAAAGATTCACGAAATAAAACTTACAAAAACAAAACTCTAAACCAAGGTGCTGGAGGACAGGACATTACAAACACACAGCAAGTTGAGGGTACGACACGACACTGACACAAAGAAACTCAGGGCTTAAATACACAGATAGCAGTAATCAAGGGATGAGAGACAGGAGGGGAACACACCTGGGAGAAATCACAGCTGATGAGACAGGGGAAACGTAAACCTGAGCACACTCACATACGACACAGACCTTCACAATAAAACAGGAAACTCAGACACATGGAACCAGACAAGACATTGAACTAAACAGATTCACAAACAGAAGGGGTGACACCATAGACAGACAGATACAGACGCAGACTCAGAGGCAGACCGAAAATAACACGTAGAACTCAAACAACAATAATAATCATGATAATAAATTGGAAAATGATAATAATAAACTTAAAGCGCTGGGTCACCGACCCAGGACCATGACACAACCTTGCATCACTGCTGAGTGCAACACGGATACCACACATCCCTGCCTATTGTGGTTTCATTAAAGCACGGAAACTATTTTGCTAGATCAAGTTACAAAAACTAAGTTTAGCAAAAAAAACAAACAAACAACTAAACGTTTGATTTGAGTAATATCAATTATGCTTGGTTAGGGACAGACACAAAGAGCACTTTTTCACATAGTTTTGGGTTAAATGTAACATGCTAAACAGACATTACATCTAAAGGTAATGAAAGCAGCACAATCCATGACATTAAAATGGTAAATGGCCTGTATTTATATAGTGCTTTACTAGTCCCTAAGGACCCCAAAGCGCTTTACATATCCAGTCATCCACCCATTCACACACACATTCACACACTGACATTACTTAGCTTAAAAACAGTTACACATAAACATTTTATGCAATACTTTATTCCTAAAAATAAACAAAGGACTGAAACAAAAGATTTGCCATACAATAATAATATTGATGTTAATGCGATGGAATACGATTTTGTTATCATATACAAATGCTGTTTCTGTTCATGGTTTCCATCCGCTGTCTGTTACAAAATGAAGGATTTATTTTCAGAGATTCCAGTAGTATTTAATTATTCATTTATTTGTCTGACATGTTAAAGTTGGAACCTCTGGAGCAATGTAAAAGGCAATCGTAGGAAGTTAAAATGACATTTAATCTTATTTGGTGACAAGAACAAATTAGCAAATATGAAACTATGGCTGCTGTATAAATAATGAATTTAAAGAAAAGGAGAATACAATTGTTATGTAAATATAGTGGTAATATGTTTAGGTTCCAACTTTGTTTAGTTGAAAATCATTCATTATTACTTAAACATGAATAAAAACAACATAAAATATTTAAACAACCTTGCCCCTTGACTTTTCTCCCAGATAACACCTTGCACACGTCTATAACTTTTGTTCAGCTTTGCTCTTTCCTCCTTTTTTCCCTTTTTTCTTACCACATTTTGACCCTAAAAATGTGTTATTATGAAACTAAGCTATGATCAAACATTTGCCCTTCCCTGCGCTTTAATATCCTAACGTTACCTCCGGATTTGGCCGAAATTAAGGGCTCGGGGAGCCGCCTGCTGTCCTCGGGTAATTTCAGTGACGCTCCAGGGTGACGCGCATGTATGGGCGTCACAGGCGCTCCTGATAGTAGGAGGAGAAGTTCGGTTAGAGAAGCTCCTCAGTAATCGCACACACGGTTTAGTGTCAGGTAACCTGCTCGCCATGGCAAACCGCTATCTCTCAGTCCTGCTCGTGCTGATCCTGCTACTCCTTCCGCTGCCGCACGGTCCGGCGCGCGTGGCGGTTGCTGCGGAATACTCCAAAACCGACTTGGACTACGAGTTCGGCGACTACAGGGGGAAGTGGTGTATCGACGACCACGGCTTCGTGTACAGCATCGGAGAGGTTTACTACCCGAGCCCTACGTCGTGTCCATGCACATGCACCATCGACGGCCCAGTATGCGTCCGACCCAAGTGTCCTCGCATCCACCCCCGGTGCACGCGGATCAGGTATAAAGCGTGCTGCCCGGTGTGCGAGGCTATGGCCAGAGTCTGTGTCTACGGAGGCAAAACATACAGGCTGCTGGAGGAGTTCAGGGTGAGAAATAGCCAAACTTCTGAATAACTCCTCCAATCCATGTCCCAGCCACAAGTTCATAATATTACAACCCTGTTGATGTGTTCCATGCTAGTAGGGATCCTCTCTCAATCCAGATGTTTTTCCATCACCTACTTATAATAAAGTTCATAAATTATTGTTTCCTTTTTTGCCGCTCAGTAAAATAGTGTATTTTCTCCTCTTCTTGCAGCTGCATGACACATGTAAAGCATAGAATGTTTTGTATAGCATCCTCGCTGTGTCACTGTGATGTTTTCTAAAAGTGTTCCAAAGAAATAAGCAACACGTTTACAGGAAAAAAAAAATAAAGGTTTACAGGGTTTGGGGAGTGGGGGGGGGGGGGGGGGGGGGGATTTTTGGTTTTGTTTTGTTGTTTCACAACACTTATTCAAACTAGTTCAGAATGTGCAAACTTTAGATACACAGCCCTTATATGCCTTATTTTACAGAACACAGCTGTTTTTGCCAGAATAGTTTTAATGCATGCAGTAATACTATACGTCATCATGTCACTGATACATTTTTCATTGGTAATACATAATCATGTAATATGAAATTACCAACTCATCTAAAACCAGAGGGGGAAAAAACAAAACAAAAAACAGCAAGTTTGCAACATGCTTGAATAACTTTGGGATGAAAGGTGAAATGTTAAATTCTTAATTTTCAGGTCATTGAGTAAATGTCTAGAAAAAAGATTTTCCTTGTTGCAGTGATTCATTATCTCGAACTTCTGTAAACTCCTCCGACAACCAAATTCAAACCCTTCCTGCTGTTGCAGGTTGTTTGGCCCAATTTATGATTGTTTGAAGGCTTACACGAATAAGCTAATGAAGTAACCTACAATAAATTCCATAAATATGTTTTAGATATACACTCAATTGTTACTACTTGCTAATATTGGGTTTGATCCCCTTTGGCCTTCAGAGCTGCCTTAACTACTTTTGACATTGACTCAACAAGGTGACATTCCTCAGAGGTTTTGGTCTAGACTGACATGATAACATTTAAAAGCTGCACATCCATGATGCCTATCTCCTGTTCCACCACATCACAAAGGTGCTTTATTGGACAGAGCGCTGGTGAATGTGGAAGCCATTTGAGTACACTGAACCTTTTTTAATGTTCAAGAAACCATTTGAGTGGTGTGAGCTTTGTGACATGTGATGTGTAGGGAGATGTGTAGACTGTAGTCTCAAGGTGATGGACATTGGTCAGGAACAATATTCAGATAGGTGCTGGCATTTAAATAATACTGGGCTGGTACTGGGAAATCCAAAGTGTGCAAAGAAATGATCCCCCCGTACTAACACACCACCCTATTACAGAAGCATTAAACTGTTGATAGAGGGCAGGATGGGTCCAGGATGGGTTTGCTGCCCAGAGCACTAGCACTTTAAAAAAAAGGATGCCTTTTTTTAACATTCTGAAGGCACCAGAATGTTAAAGAAAAAGCAACTCTAACCCTACCATTGTTACGCATCTTTATTTTGAGACCATGCAGACTATCCAAATGTTAACATGTAATAATGATGTTCACGCTTACCTGTGTGTTTCAGCTGTCAAGGTGTGAGCGATGTCGCTGTGAGCCCAACAGAGAGGTGTACTGCAGCATTTCAGAGTGCCCAGCCCCACACTGCGTTAACCCCACCTACGAACCCAACCACTGCTGCCCCATATGTAAGACCGGTGAGAGTCACTCAGGTTCAAAGTGTTTCTTTCTCTTTGCCTCATAAAGATCTGCTTCAGTATCAGCTTTGCATACATTATGTTGCATAATCGTGTAAACTGGGAGAATATCATGAAAATTTAAATCCCCTTCTTGCAAACAAAAAGAAACAAATATGGATTTATTCGTAACTCAAAAAGTCTTTAGAAAACACGCTAAGACTTCCTGTTTGGCAAGTGATCGTATATTAAAATGCATTCACAAGTTTCACAGTTGTTTTTCTTAAAGACTCTAGTTTCAGTGGGCAGATTGTGTTCATAATGTTATGTTACCATAAGTGCAATTTAAGCTTCCCATCGAGTGTTACACAAAATCAGCAGCCTTTGGCCTTCTACCTTATATAATGTCTCTCTTACCAAACATAATGACAGTAAAAGTGACTCCAAATCTGAGCTTGTCCACAGTTTGTAGTTAAATCGAAAACCTTTGTAAATACAAAGGGTGTTGGTGTAATGATTATGAAATATCTTCAGATATGCCAAAACTGATAATTTGCTGTAAGCTTTCTCCATTAGGTCTCCCAATACCAACCAGATAGACAGCAAATAGACAGCCCCATGGATTGGCCCATTGTCACCAACAGCTGATTTACTTTTTTGAGCCAGGATCGGGTCGATATCTGATCCAAATATTGGATTGGTGCTCCCCTAGTACTTACCAAAACTTTTCAGATCGCTTCTTTTGCTCTCTGTAGTAAATGTAATCATTAAAACTAAGCTTAAATTTTTATTAAGGAATGGACGATAGCAAGAGTTGTATAAAGTCATTTGTAATGCTCTGTGTTCTCAGTTATAGATTGCAGTTTTCTTAGCCGATTGACCAGTGGTTTTTTTTGCTCATTCTCATTTCCTTAAAAGAACTGAAATTGACAGCATATATAAACAAACTTAACTTTTTTTTTTAATGCTAATGCTTTTTAAATTTCGTAAAATAAATTATTAAATTTTAGATTTTCCCTCAAACTGCAGTTACAGGATCTTCTCTTAACCCTCATCCTACTGACTTGGGTGCATGCAGACCCCAGAAAGATATTTGCTGTCATTTATCTTAGGTGGGTTTTTTTAATCATTCCAAATTTTTATGACTTTGTCATTCATTTTGTTCGTAATGATGTTCTCCCTTGATTAGTACTGTTGTAATATATTTGGGTATTCCCCGGGACCTAACACACTCAAAAGTACCAAATTCTGCCAAGCAGGTTTAATAAATGGCATTATTTATTGAGATATTGTTGCCCATAAAGCGTATATCAGTATTATATAGTATCAAATAGCTGGTAGGAACTTTCTATTGTTCATTTTAAAGAAAAAAAACTCAATTACTGCACATCATCTGGATGGGAAACTTTCCAGACTGGAAATTATCTGAAAATTTGAGCCTGATCTCCATGACACAATTGGGGTGTGCCCCAATCCCCAGTCTGAGCATCAATGACCCTCAATGGAGTGAGGAGTCAGTAAAACTATTCACTCACTCATCCAAATTGATGAATTCAGAATAAGAAATAACTCATAGTCATCCACGCCCCTTCTTCTTTCGCTCCTTCCATCTTCCTTCTTCCTCCCCCCCCCCCCCCTTTTTTATGGCGCTTTTCAAGTCATTATTATTCTCAGACCACCTGCTCACATTAATACACAAGTATTGGGGGGACTAGAAGCAAGGTGGGTCTTGAATGATTGGTACGTCCGGCTATTGGATGACCCCATCTACATCCCGAACCCCTGCCCTCCACTTCTCTTCCTTTGCGGAAGCATTTTGAAGTTGGGACCATGGAGTTCTGGGCTGCCCCCAGACCTGATCAGAGGGAGTCAACCAATGTGTTAAATGCTCTTATCCTATTGAGAAATGATTCTCTGAATCCAAATTTCTCAAATATTGCAAACAGGAATTTACAGTTGACTTTGTCAAATACTTTTTCTGTATCGAGTGATACAATTAGAGTGTTACTTTTTTGATACTGTGAAAGCATTAAATTAAATAGTTTATGAGTGTTTATAGATGAATGGCTTTGATGAAACCTGTCTGGTCAGGATGGATAAGTGCTGGAATTACTTTCTCAAAGCAGGATGCTAGGACCTTGCTTATATTTGTAATGTCTTTATTTACCAGAGAAAGTGGTGTATAACTAGTTGACTGAGTGAGATCTTTATTCGGTTTTAACAACAGTATTCGTGGTAGGAGGAATTCTAGAGGTAATCATAAATTTATCTGTCATTCTTATAAATAGTGGGAACAAGGTTGGCCAAAAATGTTTGTAGGACCCAGCAGGGACTCCATCTGGGCCAGGTGCCTTATTATTGGGGATTTGATTAAGAGTACAGAATAGTTCTTCTAGAGCAATAGGTTTATCCAACATCCTAACTTGGTCTTGTGTTAAATGAGCCAGATCTATAGCACTAAGAAATTTGTGAATATCTTCCATATTCGAGTCATGGTCAGAAGTGTACAGATTCATGTCAAACGTCCTAAAAACATTATTTATATCTTTAAGATTACGAAATGGTTTCCCTGCTAAGTCTTTGATAACTGTAATTGTTGTTTTTTCTTTATTTTGCTTAAGTAGGTTTGCCAGATATTTGCCTGATTTATTATTGCATTGAAATTTGTCATGTCTCCAACTGGCAAGCTGATGGACGAGCAGAGATTTTGCCAGGGGAATGGTACTTGTCTGACTGCATTATTCTAAGTGTAAAGTTTGGTGGAGGGGTATTATGGAGTTGGGCTCAACTACTTATTTCCATTAAAAGGAACTTTTAATGCTTCATCATACCAAGATGTATTTGACAGTTTCAAGCTCCCGACTATGTAGGAATAGTTCCAACATGACAACATGACCAGTGCACAAAGCATGGTCCAAAATGGCCTCGTTTCAGGCATTCGTGTAGTCAATCCAGGTTGCTCAGGTTGTCTGCCTGGTCTTAGAGTCCTGGTCTACTGCTCTATTAATAAGAAGTTGGTTCTTTGGCCCTCTGGTGTTTTTTCCAATGCCTTTCTGAACTGTGGTTACATACTGACTAATGCACCTACTCAGCTTGGTAGCTACAATGTTGACAGGAGCTGCCATGTGTGGGAGAGGCAGGTAATTGGCCAGTAATTTCATGATGGCGTGCCCTTGTGAGCATCCTTCATGATCAGGATTGTCTACCCTTTGTTAGCCAGTCTAGATGAGTACCTGCTGTTAGCCACCTCCTTTGTGCTTCCTATCATCTGTGGACTGCCGTTAGCTTCTTCAGAGGTAGGCATGGATCATGTCTCAGTTAAAAAAATGAAAATCCTTCTGTGCTACCCTGATTTTGGCTTCCAGCCTTCTTGTCCACGAGGATCTATATCTACATATATCCTTGATCTTGTACCCTAGTACTTGTAGGATTACCGTACTACAGAAGAAGTGACTCGCATCAAGAAACCTTACCAGTGGCTGGACAAAGCCATAGAGGGTGGGGTCTATCACACAAGGCAAGTTCCAAGGCGCAGGCTGTGCAAAGATCTAGAGACAATCCAGCACATAAGCGCAGGGTGCAAGATGCTAGCAGGAAGGGCATGGAACACCATGAGCTAAGATCCTGTGAGACTTGCAGATTAGATTAGATTAGATTAGATAGAACTTTATTAATCCCTCGGGTGGGTTCCTCTGGGAAATTCGATTTCCAAAAAAGCACAGCGCCGACAGAAGTTACAGAGTTACAGAATATTATATATATATATATAATACACACACACACACACACACACATATATATATATAAATACAGAGACAATATAAATAAAATATACGAAGGGGATAAATAGAATAAATAGGAATAAAAATAAAAATACAAGTGAATTGCACATTTCAAGTATTGAGTCTATTGCACCGTTGACTATTTACAAAAGTATTGCACAAAAGGTATTGCACAGTGAGGTGAAGAGGCACTACAGCTTAGTTGTTCCCCCCTCCTTTGTATAGACAGACAAACTAGTGGTGGCTAACCCACTTGACATAGTAGTGGTGGACAAGCAGAGAAAGATGGCTGTAGTGATAGATGTAGCTCTACCCAGTAGCTAAAAAAAATGGTAAATGGAACCACTATGCGCAGGACCCTCAAGCGCTCAGGCCCATGGTAGTGGATAGAGAACCCAAACTAGGATAAAGGCTGTCTACAGGTCGAGTAGGGACATTTTTTTTTTGTGAGGGAATATGAGCATCAGAAATATGAGCAAGAGACACATAGCCCACAAAATCCATACCTGGACGTTGCCTGCATTAACAAAGTCTGTATCAGATGTTAAGGAACTAGGGCACATTGATGAGAAGTGGGCTACTGAAACAATAAAGCATAAGAAGACGAGGAATGAGAATAGGGAGCTGTTGGCATGCTACTACACTATGCTGCAATAGCAGCGGAAGGAGTTACATGACGAGAAATATGGATTCTTTTACACCCAACAACTAGACTAACATCGAAAAAACTAGTAGCTCAGTAGTCCAACATCTGGAAGAAGCAACTGCTATCACAACTATGACAAGACTCATGACGTACAACATAAATGCTACAGCAAGGGGGACCCAGGACATCAGGTCGGGTGGAGGTATCATCATCCCCTGGGTTGGGGTGAGGTTGGGTAATGCAAGAACAGTTGCAAGTTTCTTGGGTTTTTCTCTTTATCTATTGTTGTAGGGTCTACCTTACAATATAAAGCGCCTTGAGGCAACTGTTGTTGTGATTTGGCGCTATATAAATAACATTGAATTGAAGTTCTAATTAAACATGGACATTAAATTACTTACAAACTCAGTGCATGCTTTTATACAGCTTATCAGTGCTTTTGGACATTTTTTCATAACAGTTCTGTTTAAAATGTTGCTGTCTGAATGTTTTCCCCATTCCCAGCTGTCATTTGTTTCATCTATGTGTACATCCACTCTCCTCTGTGCTGTTATATCCCATCTCACTGACTTTATCCTCATGCGCGCACACACACACACACACACACACACACACACACACACACACACACACACACACACACACACACATATTTAAGCTGTTGATCCCAGTGTGCACTATAGTAAGAGCGGTCATTGTGACAGTCAGTATGTTCACCCTGGAGCTCTCAGAAGCTGCACTGGTTATGTCACATCACACACCCTGCAGCTTATACAGTCATTCCCGTTATGTCACTCAGACTTTCATTGCTACTGGCTTTGAAACACTGGTGCATCAGTGTGTGTGTGTGTGTGTGTGTGTGTGTGTGTGTGTGTGTGTGTGGGAGAGTTTGAGCTCTTTTGTAGCAGTGGGTATATTAGCTTTGCTTTTATATGTTGCCTTAATTATAGAATAAATTGGACATGGAAAGCAGTTAAAAGGTAAAAAAAAAAAAACCCAACAGGAACATGCACATAAACATGCTTTGCTGTTGCCTTGCTCTTGGTGTCTAAAGGCAGTTGCAGTTAAGTTGAACCTTCTATTTTTACTGCTTCAGTTCTGCACAGACAGCGGGACAGATGGTTCAGTTTGTTGCGTCACTGTTTTCTTAATTTATTTATTTTTTTCCTTACTACTGCCAAATTCCCTTATGTCAGCTGTGCTTTATTGGATGCCATCAGATCTGGCATTAGATGAACTGTACTTCCTGTGCTCCTGCTGGTTGGGGTTGGTAATTGTTTCTCAGGTAGCCGCCAAATAAAGGAGCCCCATCTGTGAATAAGGAATGCAAATCAAAGGCAGGCTGTTTGCATTATTTAGTCAGTAATTACTATCCCACATAATTTGTAACTGCGATTTTGTTGTTGCTTTAATATGATATAGACCTGAGAGATATTAGAGGGCATTCATTTATCTTTTGGGAAGAGAGACTTCTTAAACTAAAATAGTAAATCAATAGTAAAACTGCTGTATGCAAGAAAATTGACATAATTTAAACGAAACAGGAAAAACAATAATTTTAACAGGTAATATTAAAATAAAATAAAAAAACAACTATATTTAGACCTGTGTTGCAATGGAAAAAAACCATTTCACTGTGTGCTTGTTTGTTTTGAGCACACTAGCAGGCCATGATAATATTTTTTTAACTGAATAATTCACAAAGCATCAAGCATACAGCTAATACTGACAGTGCTGAGGTGGGTGGTTGGTGGGTTGTAGCTTGGGAGTGGACCCCCATATCAAATTGGGGTTAAAGCCCTATAATAACCTACAGCCAGATTTGTCTGTAATTACAGATCTGAGACTTAAAATATGCAAGAATGGAGTTATTTATTCTTTAGGTTTATGATTATTTTTAAAAGTAAACCCTACTTGAAAACAATGAGACTAAAGGTGCGGTCCCATTAGAGAGACAGCCGGCATGTTTCACAAGCGATAACCTCGACTACAGAGGAAGGATACGCTCTTCTATGAACTCGTTCACTGTTTGATGACGGAAACGACAATAAAATGTTAACTGTCATTATAGGTCCCAACTGTTTTGCTGGGAACAGGGTGATCCCAGCAGGGGAGCGTGTGAACATTGACGAGCGAACAGTATGCTACTGCACCTACCGGGATGGGACATGGCACACCCACCCCCATGCCACCTGTGAACAGCGCCCACAGCCCAGCCCAACACAGAGCACCCGCACTGAGGCCCCCAGCGACAAGGACAGCAAAGGGAAGGGAGGGAGGCCATTTATTCCCAGACTGGACGTAATACCTTGAATTTTAATTTGTTAGATAAATTTATCAGAGGCAGAGTCACTCTTGAGGTACAAATCAACTCATGAGTCTGCTAAACTTCAACTTTTAGAGCACCACATAAAATGTATTGTTCAGAATCTAGCTTAATTATCCAAATAGAACAGCTTCTCCATATGGAAAAGATATATATAAATCTTATAAAGTTTGTATCTGTCTTGTGTCTGTCTTGAAAAGCATATAAGAGTGAAAACAGATATAAGATCCCTTGAAAAATTATATAATGAAACTTGTATGTTTTGGATACTTACTAAAACAATGTATGAAAGTAATGAGAAAGTGGCCACTTTCATGAGTAAATCATATAAGTTTTCACTATTTCTTTTCCATATGGGTCGGTTCTTCTACCTGAATTCAAGATCTAAAGTTAACTTGTTGGGAAATAAAACAAATTGGTTCCCATTTCTTTCTGGGAAATGGCACATCTTAAGTCCACACAATGGGAACTTCACATAGCTTGGCCAAAATTCTGACTTGTAGTGAAGGTGGCTCCCTGGAAATTTAAACTCTTTTTCCACTACAGCATTGGGTAAGCTCTACTGTATATTTAAAAACAAAAAACCCCACTAAGCTGCTTCTGTTTGGCGTTGGTGAAATAAAAGTGAAACTGTAAAATAATCAAAGAGATGTTTAGTGTCAAGTGTAGAAATGGAGCTGGTTGGCAAGACCATTGGGAAAGAAGTTATATTGACAGTAGAAACCCAAACAAGAAAATAGAATACACAACTCTGAGACAGCTTGAAACAAATGCCCAAGAAAGTGGTTAATATCCTATCTTACTCAGTCCATTACTTTATTCAAACCTGAACTGCTGTCATACAAAATGACTGAAGAATTGACACTCTAGCCTTTTGATCAAATACAGTAAATGTAAGCTTTTTTTTCAGATGTAAAGACCAGGAATTTTTTTTGAGATACCGCACAGCCAAAGAAATTCTACTGTAAACACATGCTCATTTAATGGATTTTCTTGTCTTACTGTATTGTTGAACACTGCTGAAGACATCAAACTGTTAAATTTCACTATTAAGAAGTCATGAAGACCTACAGATTTTACAAATATCTTCAAGTAGTTCCCACAAATGCTTTTGGTGGCTGTGTTCTCTTAAACTCTGTGCTCCTACTCATTTCAAGCCATCTCAGATGCATGGGCCATTCTCCTGAAAAATAGATGATTGTCCAGGAAGTTCAGAGCAGACTGTATGCTGTGTTAATGGAGAATAATGTCCATCTAGCAAAACTTGAAAAGACACTGAAAATATCTTGAAGAAAACTTGAGTTGCCATGGATGACACAGCATTTCTGACACACAGTAGTAATACTAGAATGACACCATCCTAAACCAGTCCAGAGTAGACCGACTGTGCCACACATTTTAAGTATGCTGAGATTTGGTTGTTTATGAAAAATAAAAAATAGCATTGAAATTTCCTTTTACATGAGATTGGATAAAAAAAAATTAAAATACACTTTTCTTATTTCTACACCTCTGTGGCAGCAGTACTAACCTATGTGTTGCCCTAGTATGTGGGAACAAAACTCTTAAGAAGCCCATTACCAAGAATAGACATGAGTATCCAATCAAATCCATTTTATAAACCAGCAGGTAAACTTGAAGTAGCTGATAGTTTAATTGGATTCATTGGTTTAATTGAAGGCTTTATAACGATCAAAAAAAAGTTGTACTTCCCAATTTTAAACTAATTTAGACATAAAGGGGCATTTCTAGAGCAATGCTGTTTGATGAGCTGTGGTTTCTCTAACCCATCTTTGCAGCAGAAAGAATCTCTTAAACTTCAGGTTTCCCAAACTGAATGACTTTCATATCTTAAAGTAATGTTGAACTGTTGTTTATTAGTTGTTATTAGCCATTAGCAAAGCCATTCTAGAAGCTTTGTCTGCTTTATCCAGTCCAAAACCAGTTTTGATCCATGTTTAGCATTACCCTCCTGTTGGAACATTCTGTTGTATCCAGCAAAACAGCCTGAGAGCATACTGCCACCACCATGCTCGATAGTCGGTATATTTGCAGAGGTTTTAAAGCCTCCAAACGCCACAGTGATCCAAAACCTGTCCTACTGTACAGTGACACTGACATTATAGCAGTTTCCAAGACTCAGGCAGACTTGAGCCTTGGTTGTTCTTGAATATCCTAACCAATTTCTTCACCTGAGTGCAGGATAGGGTCTTCTTCTACAACTTGGCGGTGATGACACATCCAAACAACTTGTACCTACACAAAATTGTTCAAACTGATGATCTTGGAATCTGCAGATGTTTATAAATGGCTCCAAGACACCTTCCCAAGTTGTGTAACTCTGTAATTCTCCTTTCTTAGACTTTCCAGTTGTTCTGCATATTTGTCAATTCAATGATTGTTGTCATATAACTTCCTCTATGCTGGTAAAGAGAAAGTCAATTATGATCGATAATGAGAATAGCTCTTGAAGTTGAAAGACAAAAGTGAATGTGTGTATATATTTTAGCCTGTATATATAATTTTGACCACAAATGAGCCACGAGAAACCATCTCGTGGCTCATTTGACAAGTATTCCCGTCACCTCGCTCCAGGAAAGACTTTATTCCGGTCTCACTTTGCTTCTCTCCCTCAGTGTTTTAGTGAGGAGGATTATGTGAGGTTATCACTAGTTCTGTTTTCTAAAAACAAAATAAATTCAAAGTTGTGTACTAAATATTTTTTAAAACATTAAAGATGTATGCCCTGCAATTATTATACCAGGGGAAAAGAACAATTCAAAGAAATTGTTAAGGCTCAAAATATCAAGTATGTAAACTTCTGACCACAACTGTGCATTCTACAGCTAGATAGCTTTGCACTGTCTGCTTATTTGTCAGGCATTTTATGTCCATTGTGTCACTAACCTCTTGCATTAACACTTCCAAGTTCTTTTACTAAACCTGCAGGTACACAGGCTACATGACCACAGCTGAACGTTCACCTACACATACACAGTATTATCTGTACCTTTGTTAAGCGCCACTTTTTCACAACTGAAACTGTATGCAGACATACTGTCACAGTGAAGTGCGGGAAAATGCAATGTTTTTCTTTTCTTTGTACCTCAGACTGATTGACTTTGGAACATGGGCATGATGAAGGCATCTATGACAGAGGAAACATGCTATATGCAGATGGTAGTGTGGCTTCCATCTGCCAAGCAGTGAGGTGCCAGGGATGTCCAAGTACAGCAGACAGAACTGAAAATGGCCGAGCAGGAAAGCACATTTATACACTAACTGAAAAAGGATGGTGTACACATGCATGCCAATTCACAGGTCACCTCCACTGTATATTCAAAACTCTATTAATGCCACACTCCTATAAAGAAGTCCACTAGGGGAAGATTTCATTCACGGTTAGGTGGTGACAGCTAGACACTGTAAAAACACATTTTGAAGTGTATTCCTCTTTATTAATTTTGTGTGGCTTCTATCCCATCCTCATGTCGGCTGTAAAATTCACCCCTCACGAGTTAGTTTGTTTTGATTTAAATTCTCCAGTCAGGTTCAAAGTTTAGACTTCTCCCTACAGCTGTAGTCTTGACATTTTTGTTAACAACAACATCTTTGTTGGCCCTAGTGTATCTAATGTGAGGAACGGCAAGGGGTACCAGCTCTCAGTCATGTACATACTGAATATAAAAGAAAAATAAACTTCATATTACCAAAAAAGTTCTGAGCATGTACTTGACTCTTTATGAATATTAAAACACAACAATAAGAGCCTTTTCTGTAATAGTCTTAACATTTTGGACCGAAAGGTAAATGAAACAACCAAGACACATCTCAATAACAAGTTTTTATTGAAAACAAACAGGTGCAGGGTCCAGCTCAGGCTATGCTGCCAGCATTGGAGGCAATCCTGGGCCACAGGTCAGCACACTCTTTGGCCACTGGGCCTGTGATGGCAGAACCTGTAGACACACACACACGAAGGAACATAAGTCCCGATACTTGTGTTATTTTAAAAGCTTAAAAAATAAACTGATTTTACAATGGAGAGGCATAAAAGTTAGGCAAATTGATAAGGTGGTGTTATTTTCATTACTGGGAGCACATCATTTGGGTCAAACATAACATTAACCAATACATTAAAAGAAAAAGTTGTACTGAGTATTTATAAATTGTCTCATCCCTGATTGAGATCAGTCAGCCACAGTGGGGTCGCTGCCGTCTCACCCACAGTGATGAAATCAATATTCCCTTCTACGACAACTCACCGAGCCACTGAGCAGACAAAGCAAGTGCTTTTGGAAGGGCAAATATGCGCCTGTCATGACCACACACCAATCACCTCCCTGTACAGCGCGCATGAATGCCACACCACGTTTCAAAAACCCACCTTTCATTTCTCCTTTGTTGTTTACTATGACACCCGCGTTGTCTTCAAAATAGAGAAACACGCCATCTTTTCGTCTATACGACTTCCGCTGCCGTATCACCACCGCAGGATGCACTGTGGAGAGGGGAACAAGGTTAATTTGAGCTTAAAATGAAAAACTAAAAACCATATTTGAACAACTTTCTGCAACTGAAACTGGCAACTTATATTTAGACATTTAAAGACTGCAGATGGCGACGGTAGTTCCTGCTCTGCTCTAGGGATCTTCCAGCTGGAAGGCTACTCCAACCAGAACCTGTAAACACGTTTCACTAAACTAAAGCTAAACAGGCAAAGAGGAATACAGTCACCAGCTTCACTGTTAATGGATCCACCGCTCCTTATTGTTTAGTTATCTATCATTGAGAAATGACTGCTTCTGCAGGAAAGCAGCTTAAATGACATTTAATAATTAGTTTATGAAAGTGTGTGCAACGCTGCAAACAGAACCTACATGTCTGGTGAAGACTGTATGACGACCAGTTTCCCACTTACCCTTCTTCCTGAGCTCTGGCTTGCCTTTCTTGACTGTGGCCATGACCATGTCACCAACTCCAGCAGCAGGAAGACGGTTCAGACGCCCCTTGATGCCTTTCACAGAGATGATGTACAGGTTCTTGGCACCTGAAAAACACAGTAAGAAACACCATAATGAGAACAGAGGACAGGGTGGCAGAAAATAAGATCTACTCCCATTCCGGTTTATGATAAATTCACTTTGTCAGCTTGTCTCATCCCTGATTGAGATCAGTCAGCCACAGTGGGGTCGCTGCCGTCTCACCCACAGTGATGAAATCAATATTCCCTTCTACGACAACTCACCGAGCCACTGAGCAGACAAAGCAAGTGCTTTTGGAAGGGGCGGACAGAAGGAACCAACTGGTAGCCATTTTCCCAGTGCTTCACTAGGGCTGTTCGATATAACGATATATCGCATGACGATATAAAAACATCTATCGTTTCATTTTACACTATAGTTTGTTTTGTGGTGTCGCAAAATAAACTGTTTACGGCAATATTTTTTCATTATTTTGATGTCACTGTAGTGGCTATATTAATGTCTTAAAGTTCTCTCTTTCTCTTATATTTAATATAACCACACTACGGACAGACAAGCGCCTGTTTCTATGCGTTGTCGTTAGTAACAACGACGGTAAAACTATCGTGTGTCCGCTTGTTTATTTTCTACATAAATCTTTCACAATAAAACTCAAGATCCTGTTGAGACTTTTCAAAAATAAACTGAATCACATGAAAGAGTATGCAGAGTATTTACGGGTGAGAAGCAAAAAAAGGGCCGCCAGGTGCTAAAAAATAAACCTTAGACTCAAACGTTAGAACAGGCTTTTCCCTGCAGCACGCCGTGTAATAAATACAAAGAAAACGCCGGCCGTTTCAACTTATATCTAAAAATGTATCGTTTCATGCATCGGTTAAAACACTCGACTCCAGGTACACGACGCCCAGCTAGAAACACTTCACACAAGTCAAGCTGCCCGAGATTCACAGAATTCACAGAAAATGTTACTATTTTGTGATTTGTATCGTTATCGGGACGATAGATGTCTTATATTGGGATACGAGATTTTGGTCATATCGCAAAGCCCTACCTGTCACTGTAGTTTCACTTTTAAACAACAGTGCCATGTTTATGCACAGGTTCACATAATGTGAGATGCAGTTACTCAAAGTTCTGAAACAGTTTCTTTTTCTGCCAAGTACTTTTTAAATTGGTTCTAAAAAACAACATACCTTCAGTGTCTAATTACTTTACCCCCCAAGGTAAATTAATTGGACACTGCTACCAATCGTGCCCATTAATCTACATATTAATCCAAGTTCAACTTCAACAACATGTTTTTGAGTATAGATTTTAAGTCAGGTGAGCCTTCAGGTACAATCAAGTACAATCAAACAGTCAAAAGCATTCTGTCTAGAAAAAGTGGAAACAAAAGAACCATGTTGGGTGAGATCTTAGTTTTCAGAAAACCTCTCTCCTTAGACCTGACACACTGATGCTTTACATGTTAATTTTCACACAGAGGTTAAATAAAAAAATCTCAAATAATCCATTTATATGCATTAGTCAGTATGGTAGATACCATGTATTCCAAGTCGTCACTTATATTTAATGATAAAGCTGCTTCCAGGACAACAAAAGCAGACTTATTCAGTGCAAACATCAGCAGGTATAAGCAACAAGGATTAAAACAATATCTTTCAATAAGAAAGAGTACAATAATTATATTTGCTAATGTGTTTTATTAGCCTTTTGTGATCATTACTCTGCAAACAACTGCTTTAGGAAAAAAAACACTATGAAGTTACAGGGAATAACGAGTAAGGGGTTTCTTCTCTACACAGGGCAATACCAAGGAAGTGGGAGGTTTATCGCCATTCCAAGCAGTAAGAAATTAATCCAGGTTTCCAGTACATTCATCATTGAGCAGCACATGGTTCTCTATAGCCAAGTTAAAATTAAGCAGTTCCACATAACTTTCAAAATTTGAAAGAAAAAAACAAACAAACCCTGAGATTTACCAACTTTGTCCTTTTGTGATACTTTTAGTTTGAACTATTTACAACAACAAAATCAGAAGGAGCACACCAAATAAACTAGTTCACATACAGGGAAGAATGGTGTGGTCAGTCTTAGTGAAAAGATAACAGCTCAACATCAAAAACAGCAAGTTTTAGGCTGGATCTTAAATTCCCTTCAATCACTTAAGAGTTTAAGACCGTATTGTATAGAAAAGGTGAACAAGAGAAGCAAAAGTCAACAGGAGTCAACCTGACACAGCAACGAGTTACCACAGACCTACCTGTGTTGTCCGCGCAGTTGATAACTGCTCCTACTGGGAGACCCAGGGAGATGCGGAACTTGGCTCCAGAGGAACCACCACGTCCTGCAGGAAAAGAAACATGCTCGAGTAAGAATCATTTCTACCTGACAAATTGGGCATTTGTGATTCAAACTCAGAGGAAAGATATTTCAAATGTAAGTATTTACCATGAGTGCCCTTGTGTACTTAGTGACACTGAAATCCCTGACTTATGATAGCGCTTTAATCATCACATAGGTCCATTTTAGGAGCGAATGTCACATTTGAGAAATCTACACACCCACTGTAATACATAAGCAGCAAGCTACAGCATGCTTTACTGAAGCTTGTAACGCAGCATGAATATGACCTTTGATCAGGACACAATGATGGTTAAAATTCAGAGAAGCCAAATCTAAAGGAACGTCTAACCTTAAGGATATTACAAATACACAACTTTTACAATTCTGTTTAATTTCGAAGCTACAAAACACGTAAACACTTTAAACCCTATTTTCCATTCACTGGGTTAAGAGTAATGACACGTAGTAACCAAGAGCTAAAACTACATTGAACCTCACGCATTTTCCCTTTTGCTCAATAAGAGTTTGTTTCAAATGTGGCAGCTCCAATTTATCTACAATTCACGCTTGGTGTGCACCGGCTCTGCTTAGCTTTCCCGGCTAGCCCTGATCACCACAAATAAATTCACTTCATTGGCACACTTTCAGGTCAGGAAGCATCGTTATAACTCACTTAAAAACAAAGACCTTATCACCACACAGAAGGCTAAAGTGTGTGGAAGAAAATGCGACTAGCTCGTACACATTTTCCGCCTCTAGCATTTCTCGCTTCAGTAATACATGGCGCTGAACGAAAAACATGGCTTCCTTCAATTCCCATCTCAACCGCGATCTTTATAAAATCGCTAACTTTTGTCATAATTTCAAAACTAGTCCCACAAAAACATTGATTTAGCTTCTCTATCACACATAAACAACTATATACGCTGTAGCTCGTCTTAGAAAGAGCAGATGGAGGTGGATTTTATAAAGCAACTCTCATACCTCTCTTAGACATTGCTGCAGCACGGAAAGAGGAAGGCGGAGAAAGGAATTGTGGGTAATAAAGCTGAACAGAAGTTCCTCCGGGTCAGGGTGACGAGACGCGTTGCGTTCAAGAACAGTCGGGAAAATTCACCAAACACATTTGGTGTTTACGTTATTTTTTGCGTCTACGATAGAAAATCGAACTGGATCGCAAAGTGATGTTATACTTATTAGTCTCGCGTGTTTTAAAAACACTGTTTACCTTAGTTTCCCAGTGTTTCTTCTTTTGTAAGTCCAATTTTATTATTATTATTATTATTATTATTATTATTATTATTATTATTATTATTATTATTATTAGAATCAAATTATTTACTTGTTTACCTAAACAATTTACCTGGCCGTTATATGTAGTTCCCGTTTAATTCGGTCTTGGGAAAGGGTTGAAAAATTGTTTTAACGGTTTCGGATAGAAATGTAGTTGTACAATCATTTGTTTGGACTGCTAAGAGGTGACACTGTTGTACTTATTGTTGTGCTTTATGAATACATTTTTTGTTTGAAAAATCCTGTGGTTAAAATTAATTATCATTTTATATCATTCATCATTTGTTACTGAATCATAATGAATCAGAACAGATCACTGACACAACAACGTCCTCGTCTGTGCGTGTTCTCTGTTTAAAAACGTCAGTCTGTTACATTAAGACTTTAATTACATTTCATGAATATAATTAAGCAAAGAACTAAAGGATATTACATTGTAATCGACATGATGGGACAACAGAAATTCATTTAAACTCAGATGCGCATCTTTCTAAAAAGAAAAAAAAAGAAAAAAATAGAATATCACAAATTGTTAAAACTGACGGTTTATGAGGCTACATGTATATCTTTGCTTTTTTCTTTCTTCTGGCCTCTTGGGGGCAGCAGAAGCTTGTTGAGATAATATGAAGAATCATCAGTGGTCTGGATTGGACTGGTAATCCAGCCCAGGGTAGATGCAGTTGTAGGCCGTTGGGTCAATATGATTTTTCACCTAACTTCAAACCTAAACAAGAAAACCAGCATAGTCAGAGTGTTAAGAGCGGTTAAAGAAATACCTAGAAATAAGTTGTGATATTTTCAGTGATCTCCAGTAGAGATTGTAATTATCTGGCCTCTGCTGTTGTTCTTTGCGGATTTAGCCACCTGAATTCATCAAGAAATAACCAAATATTACACAAGCTATCATGGCTGATTTCCAGCACTTAGACAGTACAAAAGGAGTATAATGATGGAAATCAGTGAGTGAATCTACTCAAAAAGTTCTTTAAGCAGGGCTATGTGACTATTTGTCTGTCCCCATCATCTAGCAGACTGTGGGCATTTAGTAGTGAGTGCTGGGCGTATCCCCCCCATCACTGGCTTAAATCAGTTTCTGTTAACCTGTTGTGGTTATACCCCAAGGATCAGAGACTTGGAGCCTTTGAATAGAGACTTCTGTACAGAGGTAATCTAATGTTTACGCCATTTTACAACACAGCTCACCATTATAAAGAGTTTCTAAGTGTTTTAAGGGTTTTTACTTTCAAATCCAAAAGCAACCTCTATAATAGTGATTACCAGGCTGCAAAGGTACTGCAGGTAAACTGCAGTAACAAGGGAAATTCAGTTTGAAATTATTAACATGTTAAGTTACATTTTTTTTTAGAAATGTATCTATTTACATAAAAAGTGAATTAAAACTTGTAATAAGAGGTTGTTAGTTAGTTATATTACTCTTTATTCTCGCCTAAATTTACAGCTCTTGCACTAAAGTAAGGTATTCAAGTTGCAGGTGTGTTGCACACTTGTCTTAACATTTTGCATATGAATGGGAAACATTAGCAATTTATATTAGCAATTTACAACTATAAGCCTGTGTTGTTTATGACAGTTTTAAAAAAATAACATTTCCAAGTAAATGCATCACTTTCTCTTGTTTTTTGATTAGAGTGCAGATTTAAGATGGCTTTCTGACTTTCCTTGACCTTGGGGATAGCTGCTCTTTAATATTCTATGTATACAATTTGGACCTGTGTGAACAATAGTCCCATAATGCACGGTGTTGGTGACGTCTTGATCCCCAGTTCAGGGTTAGGGTTGCTGCCTCTCTCCCCTTCTGTTCATTCTGTACACAAATGAGTGTCGCAGCAATTTCACGAACAGACATATCCTGAAGTTTGCTGACGACACAGTGATCGTCAGTCTTCCAGTGGGGGACGAGTCAGGCCATGGACAGGTTGTAGATGATTTTGTGAATTGGTGTGATGAGTCCTTCCTTTCACTTAATGTGTCAAAAACTAAAGACATGATTGTTGATTTTAGGAAGTCCTCTTATAGCTCATCACCTACTATCATTAAAACTGCCGATATTGGGATAGTTGAGAGATATAAATATCTAGGTGTGGTACTCGACCATAAACTGTGTTTTGAATCTCATGTTGATGCCACTACTAAAAAGTTCAACAAAGACTGTTCTTTTTAAGGAAAATGAGATCTTTTAATGTCTCATCTGAGATGTTGTCTTTGTTTTATAGAAGTTTTATCAAATCTGTGATGTCTTTTTGTATCGCTGCCTGGTTTGGTAACCTGACGGTGAAGAATAAGAATCGGTTGGGACTTCTGGTAAAAACTGCTAGCAAAATTTCAGGGCGCTGGCAAGATGGACTTTTTGCCATTTACAATAGAAATGTGCTTAGAAAGGCTCATTCTATTATTAATTGTTTGAACCATCCACTTCACAGTGAGTTTGAGTTGTTGCCTTACAGCCGCCGTTTTAGAGTACCTGTGAGGAAGACTAAAAGACTCTTTTATCCCCACTGCATCTTGTCTCCTCAATGGCAAATAACTGTCCTTGGACTTTCTATCACTATTATTGTCATTATTATTTTATAGTATTGTTCTGTTTATTTATATCCTGCTGCTAAACTAATTTCCCCTTGTGGGACAATAAAGAAATTGAATTGAATTGGTTTGTGCTCCAGTGGGTGTTGAGAGTTAAGCCTTTTAGTACTGATCCATATGCACTGGTTTATGGTACAAATCAGTTTTTAAATGCCCTTCATTACTGATGGAAATTCGCAGTCTAAAAAGGCTATCCTGTCATTCTTTGCCCTAGTTCCTAATTCTGGTTTTCCAGAGACCACCTACATGATTCCGTGTCAGCATGGAGTCCAATCCAGAAATAGTTGAGAGTCTTTGTGAACTTTCTTATTCTGAGCATGTCTTGGTCCATCTCTATTGTTGCCAGGTCTGTATATATGGTCTGGCACTGTCCCTGCTCTTGATTTGGAATGTATGTCCTTTTATATCAGCATGAAGGTTTTGTCCTAGTGAAGAACAGCATGACCTTTTGGTGGAGGTCAGCCATATTTGTTTACAAAAATAAGAAAATATTTGAATAATTACATCCTTCTAACAATTTTATAGAGATACAGGGAAAATTATATGTACAGATGACAACACTGTACCTAAAACATAAAAGATAAAGTTAATTTTTTTGTGTTTTTTCCCCACTGTACATGTAAAACTACAGTACTATTGACTGCTTATTTGAATATAACTACATGTTCAGATGGGGTTTATCATCATCATCATCATCATCATCATCATCATCATCATCATCATCATAATAATAATAATTTGTGTAGCACCTATTAGGAAACCCAAGGGTGAAGTTTGAGGACTGTTTGGTAATTGTTAAAGTTGTCAGGGCCCAGACTCCTGACTCCAGGGAAGACTTGGTGATATCAACTGTAGGGGGACACTGAGCGGGTAAACATGCTTTGACCAATGCTGTCTGCATTGGGAAGAGTGCACGTAGAGTCTTTGGCTTTGGTTATTCATTTGAGAATAAGAGAGACCTGAGAATGTTATGTTAGTTAAGGCACACAACGGTAATTAAAAAAATGGCATAAAAGCTAACAGAGCAACGAGAGCACAAGTGTTTTTGGAAAGATAATAACATGACAGAACACCTGTGGGAGTGTGAAGCTAACAGTAAAAAGTAAGTTTTTGAATTTGATGTTAGAAAAAAAAGTTGGGGTAGGGCAATGTCTGTCACTGACTAGCAAAGGCAATATAAAAATGGTTTTACAGTAAGTTGGCTTTATTTAAAAAACTACAGTAGCTTTCTCTAAACAATGCATTGTGGCAGATTCTTTGACCATTAAATCAAATACACAGCCTATGTGGCCTAAAATGCAACTTTACAGATGCATTGTGGATTTTCTAATGTTGGGAGAGGTTCCAGCTGTGAGTGATGGGATTTTCAATGTGGGAAACCTTAATTGATTCAAATGTTATTTCAGTATTTGTCAGTATGTGTGTACGACAGGAACAGCTAAGATTTGTTCATGGCAGCTTAAATAGATAAACTGTGATCATTTTCATTTAAATTGAAGTTTGAAGTTAATTGGAATTAAATAAGTTGCTTGTTTGTGTTTCAGATGCTGTATGTGTATTAAAGTAAGTATACCAATAAGCTGGTCCTAGCTGGATGCTAAAATCCTACATGAAGCTGAAAACAGCCCACATATCTTAAGTTCACTTGATAGCTAGCTAGAGCTAGAGCTATAGACAGGGTCATGGTCTTGGGTTTAGGACCCAGTGTTCTGAGTTTTAAGTCCTTTTATAGCACTTACTGTTTTTCATTATATTGAGCTTTATTGAGTCTGTTCTTGGTTTCAGTTTATATTGTATATCATTAGTTTCTATGCAATCCTAAGTCTCCTCCTGTGAATTTATCCCCTCAGTTTGCTTCTGTTCTTTGTCACATCTTCCCTCTCGCTGTCCTTTGTGTATCCAGGGTACTACGTTCCCTGTTGCTTCCCAGCCTGGGTTCAATTTTATTTTGCTTCCTGACTCCTGTAATTCAGCAATAAAGCTGTGATTTGAGTTGAATTCTGCTTCCGAATTATATCCACTGATAATCAAATTCAACCAATGTTTTTGAGTATTTTCTAAAATTAAAGGGACTTTTATTTTATGTGTTAATAAATAACACAACAGAAAGACACCTGAAGGGTAATTTCATGACACAAATCAGTGGTGAGGATTTAAAGCACGTTTATTCTGTATGTAAAATGTATAAAGCAAAAAAGCAAACTGTTCTGTATTGTAGCATCGTGACATTGCTTATAAAGTGTCTGCTTATGTATATTTGCTCACTAAAGTTTTTTCCCTCTGATAAACATAGGCGAATTTTCAACATATTGTTGGATGTGAACATGTGAATCTAGGTTTAGTCTGACAACACTGAGGTCACAAAACTGGCAAATCAGTTTAGATCTCTATGCAGATTATAGATG
This sequence comes from Maylandia zebra, assembly GCF_041146795.1. Lineage (NCBI taxonomy): Eukaryota > Metazoa > Chordata > Actinopteri > Cichliformes > Cichlidae > Maylandia > Maylandia zebra. Next base: position 6,948,989 of record NC_135170.1, read on the forward strand.
TTTGACCATTTTTAATCCGGTTTTCAATATCAGCACTCCACTGAAACTGCTTTTTAAAATATTCGCATTGATTTTCTATTGATATCTGATGCAGAAATGTTTTCATTACTCATATTCTTTGACCTCAGTTGTCCCTTTGATACTGTTGACCATAATATCTTTCTTAATAGGCTTGAGGTTTGATTTGAATTGAATTCATATACCTTTATTAGTCCCACAAGGGGAAATTTCATAAGGCTGCCGACCTATTGCACGCAATGGCGGCGCCATCTTACCCTCCGACCATACATACATTACACAAAACATCACATGGGGAAGACAGGTCAGAGAAGTATAACAATGGAAAATGCACCACATGAGGAAAGATAAGGAGAAAAAAATAACTCCCCCCAGACTGAGCTCCAACAGGGAGATCAGTTTGAGAACAGAAAAAAACACCTCTGCACATAGCACATGAAAAAACTCTTAATGCACCAAAGAAACACATGACAAGCAACAGGGGTGGGTAAAGGGGGAATTAGACAGTACATCCGGGCCTGCAGCCTGTGCGCTGGTCTCCTTGATCCACCGTCAGCATCGGAAGGGAATAAGCGTCGAAGGCGTTTGGAACGGGAGGGGGGATGAGTGTGTGCATATCAGTGTATATGTATGTGTGTGAATGTCCAGAGTTCAGCTGAGACAGTGTCCCTCGCCCTGCTAGGCTAAGTAAACAGTCTTCCAGCCAACCCAGGTGGTTTAGGCAGGTATCTCTGGCCCATCACTAGACTGGTTTTCCTCATGTTCCGATCTGTTACAATGAGCAAGTTCTCTTTTTACACTGCTTCTGAATGAGGGGGTTCCACGGATTGTTTGTGCATTTGTGTCATCAGGTCACTGAAGTGTGGTGTTGCTGGGATTGCAGGAAGCCTTCTAAGAACTTTGGAATGTCCTTCAAGAAAACTGGAGATGCCTAAAAGAAATTACAGAAAAACCTGGAAAAGAGAGTTCTGACTGTGTTAAAGAGAAAAAAAAAAATCTATTTTTATATGCTGTATTTACATTTAT